>NC_056745.1:1171826969-1171876351 GCF_019279795.1 Protopterus annectens
TTTAAAAGTAAAGGCTCTAAAGCGCCGGTGTGACACGAAGGTGGAACGGTGATAGGTTGAATGGGATTAGTAGGCTCCAGAGCCCACTGGGACGGAGCCTAAAGTAAGTTTGCCAGCGCCAATGTCTTCAGAAATCTGCGTACCACTCTCTCAATATCCTCATCAGATAGGCTCCTGGAGGACCTGGAGGATAATGTGGGGGACCTAGACCGCTGAAAAATTGGTGATCTGAGTGTCGGAGAAACTGGACAAAGTTCAGCCGACTGGCTCCGACACACAGATTCAGTTAGATTCAGTTATTGGCTCCATAACTTTTGGAACCGAAACTGATTGCTCCACAACAATAATCTCCGTTCGCACTGAAACCAATGGAGCCGAAGAGGAAGTAGTCGATTTGCATATTTTCTCTGGAGGTCCCGAAGATACCGAATGAGTAGGAGACCGCCTTTTTGCATGTTTAGCTTTGTCTTTTCTAGGTGAGGGCGACTTGGAACTAGAGGAGGAAGAAGCCAATTCTTCCTCAATGGAATGCTTTAAGAGACCTTTAAGGATAAGTTTGTTCTTCCTCTCTTGAAAGACTCAAGGACTAAAAGCATGGCAAAAGGAGCAAGATTCTTGAAGGTGAATAGCACCTAAGCAATATATGCAAACGGTATGCTTGTCTGTCAGGGACATTTTTTGAGCGCATTTAGAACATTTATTAAACCCCGAAGGTTTATAGTCTTTCAATTCTTTAGACATATCTACCACCAAATATAGACACTAACACAGACAAGGAATAAGTAAAATTACAGTGACTAGTACTAAAACAAAACAGGAACTACCTCTAATTTAAACGGTTAGCCCTGAAGGAAAAACAACAGACAGAGGACTAGGTCCTCTAACTTAAACGGGCCTAACCCTTTGTGAAAGGATAGCTTTAGAAGATTGGGCTAGTGCCTAGTTGTTTCCCAACAGCAAACCCAACAGCGAGTGCAGGGATACAACAAACAGGCCTGCAGAAGAACGGCCAAGAAAAAAACAAACACAGCAAACAATGCTACATAAGGTCTACCAAGAGATATCAGAACTAGTAACGAATGCTAATACAGATTAATAAATTTTTTTAAACACTATAAAGTAGAAGAAGAAAATATTCCACTTAGCCACGACCAAGAAGCAGCACTTCTGAACTTGTCAAACGGCAAACGAGATCTGGGATATGTCAGCAGTGCATGCTGGGATACCTCCTTACCACGAGCCAACTAGAAGACTTTGAGCTAGCGAATTGCCGAGTCGGAGCAGAGGATCAGCTCCAAACCCAAGTGCAAGAATGAAGGCGAGATAGGACTACAGAACAAACTCCCTTAAGAAAGGCCTTACATAGTCTAGAAGAAAACGTGGGGCTTTCACTTAAGTGGAAGTTGTATATAGTCACCAATTGAAGTTTAATTATCAAGACGCTAGCCTCAAGTTGAAACAAAAAAGAAAGGAACAAACTGTCAGGAAAAGAAGCTGAGAATGGATCTATGTCATGCTGATGAGCCCACAGACAGAATCTCTTCCATTTGCTGGAATAAACCTTTTTAGCAGAAGGCTTTTGGGAGGCTAAGATAATGCCCTTCATAGGAGAAGGCAGTTTAAGCTGGCTGACAATCACTGGAACTGGAAGTATCAAGCTGTCAGCCTAAGGTACTGAAGGTTGGGTAAATGAGGTCCCCAGGGATGGGAAATGAGATCCTGGGCTGGATCTAATATCCAAGGTAGATATTTCAGACGAGACCAAAGAAGGGAGAACCATGTCTAACGAGGCCAGAAGAGTCAAGGAGGATGGGATGAGTCTTCAGATGACACGCTTTCTATAAGACTTTGGGAATGAGGGGAGTTGGAGGATAGGCATACAGAAGACCTGGCAGCCAATTGTGGACCAGAGCGTCCCTGTGAGGGGATCAGGGCAAAGTATTTGATGCATTTATGACTGATCGGGGAGGCAAACAGATCACAGCAAGGGAGAATCCAACGGTTGAAAATCTGACTCACCCCTGACTGGTTCAGGGACCACTCGTGGGGGGCTCAAGATAGATCTGGTGAGCCTGTCTGCCAACACTCTGGAATCGCTGTGAATATGCATTGCAAGAAAGTGCCCGTAGGACATCACCCATTCCCACACCCTCATGGGCTCTCTGCACAAAGGATACGATCATGTTCCCCCCGTTTGTTGATGTACCAGACTACCGCCATGTTGTCTGTCTGAACTGCCACAGCCCTGACAGGGAGATAGCCCTGGAAGACTTGCAATGACAGGAGGACTGCTCTCACCTCTTGGACTTTGATGTGCAACTTGGTCACCCAATGGGGAACACGTGCCTTGGACCATCCTTCCCTAAAAATGCCCCCCACTCCAACACGGAGGCATCCATGGTCACTGTAGCCTGGGGCTGAGGGAGACAAAAGGGTCTCCCTAGCAGGAGGTTTTTGGACTGGCGCCACCGTGCTAAGTGATGCCAGCAAACCTGATAGACCCTGACTGCCATGGACATAGGATGGAGAAGAGCCGACCACTGCACCACAAGGGTCCAGTGAAGAACTTGTATGTGATACCTGGCGAATGGAACCATTTGAATTGTTGCCATGGAACAGAGGACTTGTAGAACCAAATGGGTAGGAACACTCTTCTGATCCAGAAGAAGGTGGACTTGTTCCTGAACTGCGTCTACCCTGCACAGGGAAAGAACTGCAGTCTCTGACATATGTCCAGAAGAACCCATATAAATTCTAATCTCTGGCACTGAGCAAGAAGAGATTTGGAAAGGTTGACTGTGGTGCCCAGGTCTTGAAAGAGTCAGAGTGTGTAATTTGAGGCTCAAATGAGTTAATGCCCTCTGGGAGCCAAGAGGAGCCAATCATCTATACACGGAAAGACCTGAAACCCTGCAGCCGGAGATGGACTGCTACCACTGCCATACATTTGGTGAACACCCTGAAGGCTGAGGTGAGACCAAAGGGCAGGGGTCAGAAATGATCGTGATAGGCACCCAGCCAGGAGCACAAATATCTCCTGGAGCGTCTGTTGAGTTTTATTTGATAGCATGCATCCTTGAGATTTCACCAAGCACAGCCAATCGTTCCTGCACAGAATTGGAAGAATGGACTCAACAGTGACCATCCGGAACTTCGACTTCTTGACTACCAAGTTCAAAATGCTGAGGTCCACAATTGGACACAGGTCCCCAGCTTTCTTAGGCACTAAAAAGAAGTGAGAGTAGGTTCCGGACCCTCATCCTGTTGGGACCCCCTGGATGGCTCTTTTTTGAAGAAGCTCTTGAACGTCTGAGAGAGCTAACTCCCTTTGGCAGGGTGGAACATCCGGAAGTGATTTTTGAACTGGAGGGGGCTGATCGATGTATATGAAGTATCCCCTGGACACAATGCTTAGCACCCAATGGTCTAAGTTAATAGCAGCCCAAGCCAGGGGATGTAAGCAGATATGGCCCTCGACTGCCTCCAGGGCAAGACACTCAGGCAACACTTCAGAAGCGCTGCAGTGGCTTCTCAGAAGCCCTGATTTTGCAGACCTCCTCTGTCTATAGGGCAGTATCTTACCAAATCCCACTCCCTGTCCGGAAGAGGATTCCCAAGGAGAATCTTGGAAGAAAGACTGAGCCCTGTGGAACCACAGCTTCTTACTACCCCTCTGATTCTTGAAGAACTAACAATGGGGAGTCGAAACTTGATCCCAACTGTGAACAAAGTCTTCCCTCCTGCTCGCTGCAGGTCAAAGTTGCCTTGACAGATGCACCAAACAAAGTATATCAGTCAAATAGGGCATTGGTAAAGGACACCTTGAAGTTGTCCGCAAACTCACAAAGGTGAAGCTAGGCATGGTGCCTGATAGCAATGCCTGTGCTCGCTGTTCGAGAGGTGGCCTCAGCCGCAACAGAGATCAACCTCATCGAGGCATTAGCGAGGGATGAGAGAGCAAAAAGCTTCGGAGAGACTAGCCTAAGGCTCTCCAGAGGCAGCAACTCAAAGGGAAGAGGAAAGCTCCGACAACAAATCCCTTTGTAGCAGTGTGAAATATGACATGTAATTCGTAGTCCTCAGTCTGAAAGTAGCTGAGGCATACACGCTCTTCCCAAAATGGTCATTGGCCCATGACTCTCTATTTGGGGTATGAACCATACAGCTCTATTCCTCAAGCTCCTTTTTGGTGGCTGCAGCAACCACAATGCCATCAACAGGGACACTCTTGCTCCAAAAGGCTTTATCCTTAGGTGGACTCAGCAATTTGTCCGCTCTCTTGGGGATTAGTTCTACTGTGTTTGGTTCCTTCCACACCCTGCTGGAATTATGCTGGACGAGGTCATCTGCAGGGGGAGACACCCAGGGGGAAGACAGGCCCGTCCCGAAGGCCTTCAGGAACACAGATTCCTCAGAGCATGGGGTGAGGGTAGACCAACCACCCCACTCTTTCAGGATCTCGAGAATGTCCCCAAAGGACACCTCCTGGGACGGAAATCTGGGGACCTGTTCTTTTCCTTGAAATCCCTGTCCTCAGTGACAGACTCTCAAGGGGAGTCCAAGTGCCTCCTACTGCATGTCCTCTTCCAATGAGGCTCCTCCACAGTGGGCTCTGAGAAGAACTTAGATGAGGAGGGTACCCCGATGGGGGAAAAGCCCTTCTGAAGGGGCTCACAGAGGGCTGACTCCAAACGGATGAGGACCCACCACCCAAGGCATAACAAGGTGGGGGTCCAGAGCCAAGGGAGAGGCTGCTGACTATCTGGAGACTGTCCCCTCTACCGCCAGGAAGGCCGACGGACTGGAGGAAGCCCCACCTTCATACCTGCCGGGTACAGCCGGCCAACCCGGGCGGAAGGGAGGACCCCAACACAGCACAGACGTACCCAGATGATATTGGTCCTGAGCTGTCCAAAGAGGATGCTCCAGAGGGAAGAGAACGGTCTAAACACTCTGGACAAGATCCCCCACCCCGATGGCCCCCACGGACATCTCGGGCCCGAGGCATCTCCAGTTCCAACGGCAACAGAGCTGAACTTGCCAGGGACCCAGGCGGTGTGGGAATGGAAACATAACTAGACACAGACCGCCTCTCCCTGGGGATGCTCTGACCCTGGGGAACCGAACTTGCATGAGCTGGATGAGGAGAAAAAAGCTCTGATGATGGTGAAGAGCCCCTCGGCAAGTGGCTAGAGGACGGTAACAAGCAAAGTTCAATTTGGGCTTTAAAGAAGCTCCTCATCATCCAATCCATGTCTGAAGGGAGCAAGCTTCTGGTAGACTTGGAGGAAATGAAAGATTGGTCTGATCAAGCTGAAGGCCTGCGGTCTCTGAAGGAGGACCTACTGGACTGTCTCGGATCAGACTTTAAGAGTGGCATGGGTGTCATCAATAACGACAGGCATAAAGGATGATCTGGCGGCAGTAAGGACCCAACGGACAGATCTGACGTACCAGTCGGACCAGAGGGGTTTTTGGATCTGATCGGATCAGAGGACCTCTGAGGAGTCAGATCCGACTGTGGGAGACTAGGTTCTCAGAGCCAAAGACCCTGGAGCAGATAACCCTGAGGCTGGACTCTGATCAGGGGAACTGGGATCTGACAACCTCGGCCTTTTTGCAGGAGTGTCCCGAGAGGAAGAGGGCTTCCTCTTGGGATCTGGAAGTGCTTTAGAGGGGGAACCCGGCACCAGGGGACCCCCTTTAGCAAGCCCTTTAAGTAACTACTTATTTCTCCAGTCTAGGAGAGCCCTGGGGTTGAATCTCACATAGATATCACATGCACCTCTAAATGGGGCTCTCCTAGACAGTAGATGCACTCCTCATGCGTATCCGTGGTAGTTAACTTCTGACTGTATGAGGTGCATTGTCTGAACACAGAGGGTTTGTCTAACATCCTAACACACAATCCACCCAGAACACACACTACACACACACAAACACAAAGGAAAGAGACAGAAAGCAAGGAAGGGAACTACCACTAATGGAACAAGACAGGAAACCCGGGAAAAAAACTAACAGACCGAACAACAGCTAACAGAGGGGGAGGGAACTAGGTACTAAAAGATAAGAGAGAAAGGGGAGAGAAAAAATCCCAAGAAATACAAAAAGGAGCTACTTGTCTCTAAAGAAGGCTTGAGCTTCAGAGAGCATGTCTACTCAGAATTCGCAGCAAACGAGATCTGAGGATTATAGGTAGTAGGGGATCTTGGGAGGGGAGGAGCTTGAGCTCAGGAACTTTCTTTTGCACTGCTGGCTCGGATCAGAGGTTGAACCCAAGACCCATCCATGATCAGTAATGACATGGACAGAATCAGATCAAAATGTCTGTAATAACAGTACAACAAAAGACCATCTACTATAATTGAAGAATGTATTAATGTTTTTCACACTGTAGAAAAAAATAACTAATGGTGCACCAGCATGAGCCACTACAAACACAAAAGTACTGTGGTGTTTAAACAGGACCCAAGGCACTGACAGCAGAGAGAAAAACTGAACATTCAGCCAGTGCTTACTATATACACACATTCTCCTACCAACCAAACTACCTCAGAACACTGCTGAAAGACCACGGTTAGTCCTCAATGGTAATAAGGAGGCAGATCATCTCTGTATGGGAAAAGGGAACATAAAGGTTAATTCAAATGTTATGACTTACTGTTAGTGATTCTTACCAAGCTACACTACACAACTACCACAATAACTGCCAATTCAAAATGGTGCTTGCACGGTTATGTTATTCTATTTATGAATCAGACTCATTTTCACTAAATACAGATCACCTTTAAAAATGGCGAAATTGGAATAAAAAAAATCACAGATCCTGAAAATGTTTGCAAGGAAAAAAATTCTCACCTCTACAGGTGGCTTGAACGGTGATACATCGCTACTCAAGTCCGACTGATTGTTCTCCTTTTTGCTGTTTCCCTCCCCCAGCCCAGATGCTAGACGCTGTGCTTCCCGCTGAACATCTTCACTGTACTGATTGCTACTAGCTTCTTCGTAACGGTCCATCCACAATTTAATTTTATTTTCCCAAGTGAAGTCTGAATGGTCAGAAGAATCAGCATCTGGAGGAGAACTCTGTTAAATACCACAAACCAGGTACAGCAAAATAAGTAAACAATGGAATTCTCAAAATATCAAGCAAATGTGCTACTGACAGCAGTTGGATTTCTAACTTACCATAACTGTAGATGTTTGAGTACATCAGTGTGTTGCAGTACTCATTCTTTGGACTTCTAGCCATGCAGACACAACCCATGACCGACCTGAGTACCAGAATCTTTCACCTTCTCCTACTGGTAGATGTTTATTGTGGACTGATGTCTGGATGCCGGGGTATAAACACAGCACCAGCCAGCTCTACCCTCAGGGCCTCCTTGTCCAGGCTCTACAGAGTCCGATGGCTCTGATGTGCAGCACATCTATCCCAACTGTCCCTATTATGAGACATGGTCTTAAACCTAAAACGGTAGGAAAGGAATGGGGTTGGTGGTGTTGAATGAACACATGGGGGGGGGATGGGAAAGGTTACTGCAACATTGAGCTACATGAACAACTGCAATTATGGTAAGTTAGACACACAACTGTGCTATGTTAATCATAGTCACTGTTGCAGCACTGATCTTTGGGGAAAACTTCCAAAGTTTCTAGGTGGGCAGTTAGACAGGAATCTTATCCAGGGATAGCAGACTCTGCAGGATGGCAGAGACAAATCCGGATCTTGAACTTGGGACAGACTCAAGGTGGTAATGCTTGGTGAAGGTGTGAACAGAAAACCATGTGGCAGCATCTACACTGACCTTGTGTGGACACTACTTTCAAAAATGCAATACCGGTGGCTGTGTGTGTGGTGGATTGTGCTTTAACCCTATCAGAAAGTTGCTTTCCATGCTGAAACTTTCAGAAAGAGATGCAGTTTTCAATCCATTTCAAAAGTGTTTCATAGCTTTTACAGAAGGAAAATAGGATGTGCTAGTTATCAATAACTCGTCAGGTTTGCTTGGGTAATTAGTTTTATGGGTGTAAAACCTTAACTGTGTGTACATCCAGGGAGGGGAACATCCTCTCTCCCTTGTTTTGAGAACATAGGGGGGTGAATAGGTTTATGGGTTGTTACAAGGCTAACTACCACTACGGCCCTTACAAGCCAAGCTGAGCACCCCAAACCAATTGAGTCCTCCTAAATATCATGGGTGTCTAAAAGGGGGCATGTTAGCATGGAGGTAACTAAGGATTTGTAGGAGGATTTTAATTAGGATAATACTTTTCTTACTGATGGCCTCTGTCCATAAAGGACATGGGAGACAAACCAGGGATAAATTTACAGTTTCCCATCAAAGTATCAAGGTTTTATTTGAATAGGGTCAAGGAAGAACTCTGTTTTACATGGATGGGAAGCCTATTCCACAGTGAAGGGATCCTTTGAGACATCTCTTTCTCTCCAGCATGTTCGGTTTATGCCATAAGTGAAGTTCAGGTCTCTGGATCTAGTGTCTCTGGTGCTGTTTTGTGCATGTGCAACAGATCCATCAGGGCTGGGTCTGAGGAAGCCCTGTAAAAAAGGCAAAATCCCCTCTCAGCAGCCTGTAGAAGACTGCATACAGACACAGAACCTTTAGGTGATCAGTGTAGGAAAGGGTACTCCTACCTGAATTCTCCTGCTGTGTTCCAAATATTGCAAGTGTCTGGTCAGGAACATGCTAAAGGGGGCACTGCATTCAGTGGCAGGTCTGATATAAGCCAAGCAGAGGGGTACTACATAACTTCCTTGGACTTGGATGCTATACCCTTACCTATAAACTGGGTGCCACAGAATATTCTTATCTTAGCTACATGTTGGTCAAAGGCCAGATTGCTGTCTACATATGTTCCCAGATCCCAGACTACTGGGTCAACTCTTGGCCACATTTTATCGATGGAGTAATTAACCTGGGTTGACAGCTCCCAAAGGACATTACCATGGATTTTTTGGTATTGAGTGTTAGTTCATAGCTTTGGCACCAGTCATTTGCCTCTGTATTAAACCCACTTGCAAGATGTTACTGTCCTGGGCAGAATCTACAACAGCTGCCAATTTACAGTCATCTACAAACTTAGTGAGAGAGAGGCCTTGAACATTAGCTTTGACTTCCGAGAAATAGACGCCAAAACAGGACTTGCCCAGCACAGAGTCCTGGGATACTCCACTGGTGGCCGGTCTCTTGGTGGAGTTGGTCTCACTGATCCTGACTTCTTGGGTCCTGTCTCGGAGCAAGCCAACAATCCAGCAAATTATGTAAGGATTTTTGCCTAGCTCGCCAACAATGCCTGAGTGGGGCACTGTACAGAATACCTTACCAAAGTCAAGATATGCGTATGCACTGTTTTACCCTCATCCATTGCCTTCCTGACCCTCTCAAAGAAGCCTATCATGTTAAGTAGGCATGACCTTCCATTAACAAAGCCAAATTGGGAGGGGTCCAGTGACTGCAGGTTGCCAATGTCACTGTTTTATCATCTCCATGATAACTTGTTTTATGACTTTGCTTATTAGATTTCTCAGACTGATAAGTCTGTCGTTCCATAGATTGGTAAATGGTCTGCCTTTGTGGAGAGGAATAACTGTTGCAGTCCTCCATTCACTTGGAACATACGTTGTTTTAAGGATATATTTGAAAAGTCCAAGTGGTCCTGGTAAGTCGTGTTTTAGACTGCTCAAAGGGCAACCAGAGATGTTGTCAGGACCCATAAAGGCAGTGTTCTTGACTTCAGCAAGTGTCACCAGCACCTGGTCCTTGCTAATAGTTGGGAGACGTAAGTTAGAGAGGTTTTCACATGGTGCAGCTGGGGGGGGGGGTTCAGATAATTAAATCAGCCAGCAGATTTGCTATATCACCCTCATCAGTAAAGGTAGCACAGTTTGCTACCAGTTCAGTACACTGCTGTGCATTGCCTTTAAGATTCTTAACACAGCTGCAGGCGGCCTTGTGATTGCCCTTAGGCTGGAAGGCTATCTAGACCTCAGAGTTGGCCTAGTTGGACTTGATTAGAGTTTTATTTTCTTGTTCAGTTGTACAAGAGAGCACTTTTCTTAGAGGGAGTTCCTCTTCCTGATTTTAGCCATTAGTTTCTTTCTTTTATTCTATACCCTGTTCCTGTGAGGATTCCACCAGTGGTGTTTACTTTGGGTTTATTTCCAGCAGGTACGGCATCATTGATGCACGACTCCACATACTTGTACAGGGATTCTGTGATTTTTCTGTATAGGTAGCTGCAGTCTCCGGGTTAGAGGAACCTTGAATTTTGACAGAGAGTCACCTAACAGGATGTAGTTTGCCCTAAAATAATTCAGCAGGGTTTTCTGGGTTGATTTTATACTTCAAAGGTGACAGCTTTGTGATCTGACTTCACTACTAAGGAGGACTGGTGGGTGCAGCTCTTTCCCATGTTGGTGAGTACTAAATCCAGTATGCTACATCCTATGCACTATCTGTTCCACACTGTTTGTGTTAATTGAGAAGTACTGTTCCTGTGTGTTTGAGGCAGTGCACATTTCCCAGTCTATGGAGGGGTAGATAAAGTCACTTATGAATAGGGAGGCTGGTTGCATGGTCAGTGCCTCTAGTAGGTTTAGGTAAAAGTTATGAGACTCTAGGGATACAGATGGTGACCTGTAGCTAGCCATGGTATGGTGAAGGACTTTATCCATGGTGACTTGCACATGGGTGAGCTCCATGGTATCATCCTATTTAACCAACCTGGAGGTATGTTTGCTACAAATGTAGATTAAGAAACCTCCAACCCATGGTTCCAGTCTGTACTGTTGCTAGTCTAAATAAGTGGAAGACACTGCAGCCTTGCATTTCCAGAGTACTTTCTACGGTTTGATTCAAACAAATTTCTGAGACCACCTCTGGCATAAAGGAACAAATTAGTTTCCTGGGTGATTCTGCCCTTGTGCAAGACCAATGGCTAATTGTACATAAGGGCTTGAAGTTCAGAAACATTTCTTAGCTGATATGAGTACTAAAAGTAGGACTACTTTCCACATCAATACTTACAGGGGCTGAAGATGCCAATTCAAAGGGTAGAACAGCAAGTTTTTAAGTACAAAATTCAGGTCCCAGGAGTGGGAAGGGTTCCCTTCTGGGTGGCCTAAGGTGTATGATCCCCTTCAGAAATTGTTTCATGCAGGGATGGGAATAAATAGGTGTAGAAACTGGAAAACAGGCTGTGATGGCAGAAGCCTTGATGCTTGACTAAGTCAGTCCCTGCTTGAAGAGATAAGAGAGGTATTCAAGTACAGTAAACTCTCAGTTAACCAGCACCCATGGGGATTGGTAGATGCCAGATGAAGAGAAGTTATGCCTTACCATAACGTTCCATCTATGTTGCCGATCTTTATCTATTCTGGACTAACGGGTACGATTTCGATCCTCAGAACAAATCCAGTCGTTACACAGCTTGCACCAGCCAAAAAAAAAACTCTCTCAAACTACAAGTCTATTCACAATTCCCCTCTCTAAATTACCTCAAATCGAGTTTGCCTTTAGAGAAGAATACTACAATGAAAGTCAGAAGCCGAGTACAAGGCTCCCAAAACAATAAAAAACCAGGACAGGATATCGCTCCACCAGAAACCTGCAAGAGGGGGAAGGCGAGAGGGATGCAAGAAAAGATGAATATCGACTACACAGACAGAACTTTATGGTAAGATATAACTTCTTTATCTGACGTTGCCACCCTTCATCTACTCTTGACTAATGGGACAGAGTCCCCAGCTACCTTGTATCCTGGGAGTCCTTATGGAAGGATATTCCTGAACATCATAGAGCCAAAAGATGCACTCCCCGTGGAGACCATACCTGATTTTGTAATGTGTAATAAAGGTATGAGGCTTAGCCCAAGTTGCAGCGCAAATGTCTGACACTGAAGCTCTGGAATAAAAGAATGTAGAAGTCGCCACTGACCTTGTAGAATGTACCTTGACTGGTTTTGAAAGTGTCATATTCATCTTTTTGCATATGAATGCTATACATTCTCTCAACTACTTGGAGAGAGTTACCTTGGAGACTAATCTTCCCAAAGTTGCACTGGCGAAGGATACAACTGATCAGATCATCTAAATTGTTTCATTCTATGTAAATAGAATCACAACTGCCTATGTACATCCAGGGGGTGAAGGCAGTACTCTCCTCTGTTAGAATAATTAGGGGAAAATACTGGTAAGTCTATAGATTGATATTAGCATCTGATATCACTTTAGGCAAAAAGGTCAGATTTGTTCTGAGTGACACACTGCCCTTATGGAAAATTAAGTAAGCAGCTTTAGAGCACAGGGCTTGTAATTTGGAGACTTGTCTCGCAGAAGTGACAGCTTCGAGAAATAATTTCTTCCAAGAGAGAAGCTTTAAATCACAGATAGTTACTGGTTCGAAAGGCAGTGCTGTAAGTGACTGCAGTACTAAAGTCAAATCCCAAGGCAGGAGGCTATCCTTAAAGGGGGGTTTCAAGTGTATAATACCTTTTAGGAAAACTTTGCAAAGCCTATGGGAAATCAAGGGTTCGTCGTCCAAACTGATATGAAAGTTCGAAATCGCTGTTAGAATAACTGACTGTAAAAGCAGAGATTCCCTTATTAAAATGGCAGTCAGAAATTCCAATTTTTTTTCCTACTGGCACTGAAAAGGGGTCTAATCCATTATCATAGGCCTAGACAGAAAATCTCTTCCATTGGCTTAGGGAGAGTTCTAGTGGATTGTTTATGCGATGCTAGCAAAATATGCCTTACGAGAGAAGGTAAAGCATTATGTCTGGTGACTAACAGAAAAGGAGGAACCAAGTTGTCAGCTTGAGAGTTTGAAGGTTGGGATGCACTAGTCCCTGAGGGTAGGACAGTAGATCCAGGACTGGCTCCAGAATCCATGGTCGGCAAAGCAGATGAGGCCACAGGACGGGAAACTTTTAGTTATGTACTTACCATAACTTTGGATGTATGGGATCCATCTCGCCTACATTCATGACAGATGGGTTCGGAGCCGATCCATCGGCTCCGACTCGGCAACTTATATACTAGCACGAAGTCTCTCATTGGCTGGGCTATACCCTATCCCAGGATGCACTACACCTGCTTCCCCAGATCTTGTTTGTTCGCTTTCATACTCCCATGTAAACACAGAGACACTATAAGTCACTATAACCAACTAAAGTTCTTCAAGAAAGAACGCCAAGAAAAAAGTGACTACAGCTCCTCTAAATCCAAATGGCAGGGGGAAGGAGGGTGGGTACTTATGAATGTAAGCGAGATGGATCCCATACATCCAAAGTTATGGTAAGTACATAACTAAAAGATGTAATGGGATCCTATCTCGCCTACACTCATGACAGATGGGACAGCGTCCCTAGCACCTACATCCCGGGTGGCTCATTGGAACACACTCCTGAGAACCGTGGAACCAAAGGAAGCTCTGCCTCGAGAAACCACATCCAATTTGTAATGAGAAATAAAAGTGTGCGGAGAAGTCCAGGTTGCCACAGCACAAATATCATCAATGGATAACTTGGAGTGAAAAGCTACCGAAGTAGCCATTGCCCTGGTAGAATGAGCCTTGACTGGAAAGGGAAGGTCTTTATTGGCCTGTGAATACACAAAAGTGATACAATCTTTAATCCATTTTGATATGGAGGCTTTTGATACTGGTTGACCCAATTTGTTCGCTGCAAAAGAAACGAACAATTGATTTGATTTTCGCGTTTGGCGGTTCTATTCAAATAAAAACGTAACTGTCTATGTACGTCCAATTGATGCAATGTATATTCTGCGTTACTAGAGAATTCTGGGAAAAACACAGGGAGTTCTATGGTTTGTTGCAAACAGAAAGAAGAGGCCACCTTTGGAATAAATGCAGGGTTCAATTTCAATGAAACTCTATGTTTGTGAAAAATCAAATAGGGAGGATCAGAACAAAGAGCTTGAAGTTCTGAAACTCGCCTAGCAGATGTTATGGCTACTAAAAAGGCCGTTTTCCAAGACAGAAATTTTAAATCAGTAGTAGCCGCTGGTTTGAAAGGATGGGCAGTTAGGGCAGCCAGAACCATATTCAAATCCCAAGGAGGAACAGGATGAGATAAAGGAGGCCTAAGGAGCCAAGCCCCTTTAAGGAACGCCTTACAAAGTTTGTGAGACATCAATGAAGGTTCAAATGAAGCATGAAAATTAGAGATTGCCGCTAGCTGAACCTTAATGGTAGAAACTGAAGAGCCCGACTGAAACAGGAAGGCCAGAAAATTCAGAACCTCCGATACTGGAGCAGTGAGAGGGTCTATACCCCGTTCTTGAGCCCAGAAGGCAAACCTTTTCCATTTACTGGAATAAAGTTTGATGGTGGAAGGTTTATGAGAAGAAGACAGAATGTGGACCACATCCGGCGAGAGCATTGTCTCGGACTAAGGATGGAAGTGGAGTAACCATGCTGCCAACTTCAGGGACCTGAGAGACGGATGAAGCCGTCCTGACTGATGAGTCAACAGGTCTGGCACCGGCTCCAGAAACCATGGACCTTCTATCGCATGCCTCTGTAGGAAAGGGAACCAAACTTGACGAGGCCAGTGTGGGGCAATCAGAATCATCTCGCTCTCCATGTAAATGGCCTTCTGTATCACCCTCGGTAGGAGGAGCGGAGGGAAGGCGTAGAAGACCGGGGGCCAGCGTGAGTCAGGCGTCCCTGGGAATCTGTCCCTGGATGGGAACAGTGTGAAGAACTCTCTGCATTTGCATTGTGGGGGCTGGCAAACAGGTCGCAGCAAGGAAGACCCCATCTGTCGAAGATTTTCGCAGCTATACTCTGAGGGACCACTCGTGGGGCAAGAGAATGGTCCTGCTTAATCTGTCCGCAATCACAATGGACTTCCCGGTATGTCGTTGCCATTAGAAAGCGGTTGGTAGCTACCGCCCAGTGCCAAAGTCTCATGGCTTCTCTGCATAGTGGGTAAGACCTGGTACCCCCTTGCTTGTTTATGTACCATACTACCGACATGTTGTCGGATAGGATATAATTGGGCCCTGCGGGAGAGCGTGATGGAGAGCTTGGAGTACCAATAGTACCACTCTCATCTCCAGGACATTGATATGCAAATGTGTTTCCTGGATCTGCCATGTGCCTTGGACCGACCTGTCCAGGTAATGACCCCCCACCCTACCTGGGAGGCGTCCGTGGTCACAGTGGCAAGGGGCGTTGAGGAACAAAGGATCGCCCTTGGTTGAGATTCGACTGTAGGAGCCACCAACGCAGATCTCGACGGCAACTTTCCGTAATTATAATTAAGTGGTTCAAGGGCAGTTCCTGATAAGACCATTGAACCGACAGTAGCCATTGTAGAATTCGCATGTGAAGTCTGGCCAAGGGAACTAGGAGTATAGTCGGCCATCGAGCCCAACAGGTGTAGGATCCCATGGGCCGGCGCTCTTTCTAAGTGAAGGCAGGATTTGACTTGACCGTGTAAGATCTGAATTCTTGCTGCGGTAAAAGGCGCATTCTATCTGTGTCTAAGTCTGCGCCTATGAAAGAAATACGCTGAGAAGGCTGTAGTACAGATTTTTGCAAATTGAATGTGATCCCCAAGAAACGGCCCAAGGTGAACGTGGCTCTGAGCGCTTGGAGAAGTAGATGCTCGGAGGCGGCTGTAAGGAGCCAGTCGTCTAGATAAGGAAACACCTGGAATCCCAGACTTCTCAGGTGAGCAGTTACCACTGCCAGACACTTAGTGAACACCCTGGGGGCTGTGGTGAGACCAAAGGGCAGTGCTCGGAATTGGAAATGACTGGCCCCGAGGCGTAAATGTCTCCTGGACTCTTGAGCTATGGGAATATGACAGTAAGCGTCCTGGAGATCTACTGAGCACATCCATGCATCTTTTTCCAGCAAAGGAAGAATAGATTGAAGAGTGACCATTCGGAATTTGGACTTCTTGCGAAGCGATTCAATGCACTGAGGTCCAAAATGGGCCTGAAGTCCCCTGTCTTTTGGCACCAAAAATAATTTTGAGTAAGTTCCTAATACGATCTGGTCGGTGGGGACAGGCTGGGTGGCTCATTTTTCAAGCGGCTTTGAAATTTCAAATGCAGCCAGCTCCCGCTGACTGAGTGGCACGTCCGGGATTTCCCTTAAAGAAAGGGGGGGTTTGCTGAAAGGGATGACATATCCTCCGGTAATAATGCGAAGCACCCACTGATCGCTTGTAATGGATTCCCAAGCTTGTGGATGCGCCAAAGCGACCCCGACTGGCTCGGAGTTGCACAGTCGGGCAACCACTCAGGCGCTGGTTGTATGAAGAACCACGAAAGGAATCGCGGTCTCCAGAGTTACGGGGCCTCTGCCACCTCTGGGGCGTCTTCCAAAATCCCCCCCCCCCTGCCTCTGGAGGGGGAATCACTGGGTGGAGTAGAGAAAGACTTTTGGGATTTTTTAAACCACATTTTCCCTCCTCTCCCAGCCTTGGGATAAGGCCTGGAAGGAGCGGAATAACGGGCTAGCGGCAGTCAAAGTCTTGCCCTCCTGCTCGCACCGAGTTAGCGTGTCCTTCACCTTGGGTCCAAACAAAGATGACCCATCAAAGGGGGCGTCGGCGAAGGAAGACTTGAAGGCCTCCATAAACGAACACAAGCGTAACCAGGCTTGTCTCCTAAGGGCAACGCCTGTTCCCGCTGCTCTACTCACCCCTTCGGCCGCATACGAGATGAGCCTCATGGACAAGTTAACAATAGAACAAAGAGTAGTCATCTGTGCGCCAACAGTCGAGGCCAGCGCTTCAGGTAGATTACCAACAAGGGAGTCATTTAGCTCTTTGAGAAGATCCCTTTGGAGCCTTGTAAAATGACATAAATAATTCAACGACCGTAAGGAAAAGGCCGCTGAGGACAGGGTGCGCTTCCCGTACCTATCCATACTCCTAGAATCCTTATTAGGAGGATGAATAGACGTCGAAGCCTCTGCCACGTCCTGCTGTGTGGCAGAAGCCACCACCAAAGCATCTACCGGTACACCCTTTGTGAGAAATTCTTTCTGTGGGGGAGCTGACAAGAATTTATTGGGCCTCGCAGGCACCGGTTCCACAGAATCAGGGTGTTCCCACACCCTTCGAGAAATCAAATCAAGGAGTTCATCGAAGCGCGGAGACACCCAGGAGGCGGAGGGCTGGGCCCCAAAGGCCTTGAGGAAGACTGACTCCTCAGTTGAAGGGGTTTTGGCTTGCCAGTCACCTCTCTGTCTCAGAATCTCCAAGATAACTGAGAAGGAGATATCATCCGAAGATGATTTGGGGGACCCTTCAGCGTCATCGAGGTCAGTATCCGATGTAATAGACTCATCTTGGGAGTCTACGTGTTTCCTCTTACACAATTTCTTCCGTGGGGTTCGTCCGAAGCAGTTTGGACGGACCACCCGAAGAAGGAACCGATTGGGGTATCCTCAGGCCCTGGGGCCCGCTGCGGGGCTGCAATGCAACAGAGGCACCAGTCTCCAAATCTAGGGACGGTGAGGTAGAGTCTAGTTGAACCGGCAAGGCATGGCCAGCGCTCCTCATGGCCTCAAAGGCCGGACCTCCAGAATCCAAGGAAGTCACTGGTCTAGAAGCCACGATGGCACTGGGAATTCCAGCAGCCGATGCTCCGAGAGGAAGACTAGGCACCGAAGCACCTAGTCCCAAAGTATTCCCTTCGGGCCCGGCTGTAGAGGTCGCAGTACCAAACCCTGAACCGGAGGACAGGGTAGGAAGCATGGTCGGAGCCGAAAGGCCTGATAGGGGTCTCTGCTCCGACCGTATGGCTCCACCTTGCTCCACCACCACCGGCTCCAACAACTCAGAGGAGGTTGGAGGAGGAATCAAAAGTGTCGGGGGGGGGGGGGGATTGGCTCCGAAGCAAACTGTGCTGGAGCCGAGACCATTTTAGCAAATACTGGAGACTGGAAGAGCCTCTGTAAAACCCTATCCAGGTCCGAATCTGATAGTCTCGAGGATTTAGAGGAGGTAGACACTCGAGAAGACTTTCCTCTCGGCTCCGAGGAGGGACCGGCTCGACGGCTCCAGTACTGTCGGCGCCGACTTCACCAACTCGTGGACCACCATCGGCGCCGAAGAAGCCTTCTTCGGAGCCGAGGGGGAAGAGTCTGAGCTGCACACTTCCACCGGCTCCGAAGCCACTGGAGCCGGTGGAGGTGATTCATCTCTCGATACTCCCACTTGCGGCTCCGAAGACAATGGAGCCGAAGTAGGAGGTATCGAGGCAGACTCTTCAACACTCGGCCCCAAAGTCAGTGGAGCGAGGAAGAAGAGGTCAACTTTTTCTTTTTAGAAGTCGGCTCCGACGGACTTGTCGGAGCCGACTATCTTTTCTTTTTGGAAGCAACAGGAGGATTCAAAGCTTCCTCAAAAGAGGGTTTAATAAGCCCTTTCAAAATAAGCTTGTTCTTACGTTCTTGAAGAACTCTAGCAGAAAAGGCATGACATACGCTGCAAGTCTCTTGTAAATGTTTCGGCCCCAAACAATAAACACAAATTGAATGGCTGTCTGTTATGGACATTTTATAACTGCACCGAGTGCATTTTTTAAACCCTGACATCTGTTCTTTAGACATAGTACAGGTACTAAGAAATAGAATTCACCACAAAAATTAAGCACTATAAAGACAAATAAGCCAACTGAAAAGCATGAGGCTCACTGGCAAGCACTTAGAAATTTACCTCACAAACAACTGACAAAAATACCAAGGCCAAAGCCCTCTAATTTAAGCGGGCTTGGCCGAAGCCAAAAGAACCACTAGGGAATTAAATTAAAAGAAAAATAAAGCCTTTTAACTAAAAATACACAAGGCTAGGGCAAGGGCTCTCTAACTAAAACGGGCCTTGCCCGACAAAAAAAGAACAAGTACTAGACGACACTCAGCACTCAAACTCTCACAAATAGAATAAAGAAGCTGTTAAAACAGCTGTTTGGTTAATATCTGACACAAAAACCCCAAGGTCAAAGACCAATAAAGGTAAAGATAAAACACTTAGCTCCAGCCAAGTCGAGACTACGTCCAGCTTGTAAAGCGGCAAACGAGATCTGGGGAAGCAGGTGTAGTGCATCCTGGGATAGGGTATAGCCCAGCCAATGAGAGACTTCGTGCTAGTATATAAGTTGCCGAGTCGGAGCCGATGGATCGGCTCCGAACCCATCTGTCATGAATGTAGGCGAGATAGGATCCCATTACATCCATATCTGTCGAGGCCAATAAGGAGCAATGAGAATCACCTTGCTTCTCAACAGAGATGCTTTCTTGAGAAACATTGGGATCAGAGGAACAAGAGGAAAGACACAAAGCAGACCCCAGGGCCAATCGTATAAAAAAGCGCCTCTGGGTGACTACCCCTGAGGGGGAAATAGGGCAAAGTAACTTCCGCACTTGTTGGGGAGTGAGGCAAACAGGTCGCAAGGATGGCTCCAATGAAGAAAAATCTACTTCACTACTCTGTGCATTGCTATCAGAAAGCAGTTAAAATACAATGCCCATTGCCACAATTGAAGGGCTTCGCAACACAGTGGGTAGCACTTGCCCCCTTCTCCCCCCATTTGATGATGTACCGGACTACAGACATGTCTGAATAGCCATCTTCCCCTGGAGGTAAGGCAGAATGAAAAGCTTGCAGTGCCGAAGTACTGCCCTTAGCTCTAGTACACTGATATGACAGCTGGCCCCGGAAAACCACCAAGTGCCTTCGACTGTTTTCCCTAGATAATGCCCCCCACCCCATCTGGGAAGGGTCTGTGGTCACTATGGCCTTAGGCTGGGGGAAGACAAAAGGAGCACTATGAAGAATGTCTCTCGAATGCATCCAAGGGAGATTGTTTTTGAATCGCCTGGAAATGAAAATTAAGTGGTCCATGGGATGAGTCAGAATTGACCATTCATTTGCTAATAGCCAATGGAGACGTCTCATGTGGAATCTCACTAGTGGAACCAAAGTAATAGCTGCTGCCATGGAGCCCAGAACTTGTAGAATTAATTGAGCAAGTATTCTGTTTGGGCACAGAAGGGGCTGGACTTGCATCTGTATATTCTGCAACCTGTGAAGTGGAGGCAATGTAGTGCAAACAGAAATGCTGAAACGAGCTCCAATAACTGGGATTTGGCAGTACTGACTTATGCCCAGTTGGTGGAACAGTTCCAGTATGAAGTCCATGGACTGTTCCAGTAGATGCCTGGTGGAAGCAGTGAGGGAGCCAGGCGTCTAGATAAGGAAACACTTGGAATCTGTGCAGCCTCAAATGTGCTGTGATGACCACCATACATTTTCTAACACCCTGGGGGCTGTGGTGTGACCAAAGGGCAGCTCTCTGAAGTGGAAATGACTGGCTTCTATTCGGAAGTAGAGAAATTTTCCCCAGCATTTGTCCACTTTTATGTGGTAATATGAGTCTTGAAAGTTGATAGAGCACATCCAATCATCTTTCTCCAAGAAGGGGAGAATAGACTGAACCATGGCAGTCCAGAATTTTGTTTGTTAGACAAATTTGTTCAGAATACTGAGATCCAGAACCACTCTCTAGTCCCCTGTTTTCTTTAGCACTAAAACGAATCTTGAGTAAAAAATGGATCCTAATTGGTCTAGTGGGACTTTCTGGATGGCTCTCTTTTTCTAGCAGCTTTTGTCCTTCAATTAATGCTTGAACTCCCTGAATGGGTGGAATGTCGGGGAGTTATGCAAGGGTTCTTGGATAAAGGTGGAATGGAATTAGTTAGCCTCTAATAATTATCCTTAGCACCCAAGCATTGCTGGCAATGTGTCGCCAGGCATTTAGGTGCAAGGAAAATCTTCCCCCTGACAGTTTCCAGAGGTAAGCAATCGGGCCTCCATTCAGGAGCACTGATAAGGTTGACCGCAGAACGAACCTCTGCAAAGTACAGTTGTGTACACTTACCATAAATGGAGATGTTTGAGTGTATTCACTGTTATAGTCATCACATTTGAGTTATCTGCCTGCAGGTAGCCCTCAGCCGGCCTGAATACCAGAGTCTTCGGATTTCAGCTTCGGATGCTGTCTCTTCTTCCATGACGTCAGGTCGTCAGGGGTATAAAACATGCAGCTGACACCATTACATCAGTATTTCTTGCCCCAGATGTCAGGTGCCACCACAACAGGAAGCAATTATATGGTATGGTGCACCCCCATCAAAAAGCAAATACACCAACCAAACAAGAAGGAAAGATAGAGCCAAGAGAAGTCAGGGGGCTGGAAGAAGGGTAACCAGGACTGCAACAGTGAAGACATTCGAACATCTACATTTATAGTAAGTGCACACAACTGTACTATGTTCTTCGTGTTTCACTGTTGCAGTCATCACATTTGGGTTGATTCACAAAGCTGAGGAAGGGTGGAGGATGTTAAAGAGCTTTAGGGCCAGCTATTAAGCCCTGCAAGACTGCAGTGGCAAATCCAGCTCTGGATTTAGAAAAGATAGGCATGTGGTAATGTTTAGTGAAGGTATGTACAGAGCTCCAGGTAGCAGCTTCTAGGATGTCCCTGGTAGGGACTCAATCTGAGAGAAGTCGCAGAGGTAGATGCAGCCCTGGTGGAATGTGATCTTTCCCCTGTGGGGTAGGTTTTCCATGGTGCTTGTAGCAGAAATTAATCCAATGGGCTATCTATTTGGAAATGGTTTGCTTTGAAATGGCCTTCCCCTCTGCCCCTGCAGCAAAGCCAACTAACAGCTGTTCAGATTTTCTGAGAGGTTTAGTCCTGTCCAAATAAAATCTAAGTGATCTGTGCACATCCAGAGTGCAGTATTCGTTCCCCTTTGTTTTGTGGATTAGGGAAAAAAAGTAGATAAATTAATGGACTGATTTAGGGCCACACTAGACACCACCCTGGGCATAAAGGAAGGATTAGCCCTGAGGGAAACCATGTCCACATGGAAGAGGAAGAAGGGCTCCACTGCCATGAGGTCCTGTAATTCAAACACTCTTCTTGCTGAAGTGATGGCTAGAAGGAAGGCTGTTTTCCAAGAAAGGAATTTCAACTCTGCTGTTGCAGCTGGCTCAAAGGGAGGGAAGAGTGAGCTTTTCCAATACAAAGTTAAGGTCCCAGGCTGGAGTGGGAACTCTCCTGGGGGGGTCTTAAATCTTTGGCCCCTCTAAGGAATTGTTTTAGCAAAGGGTAAGAGAAGAGGGATGGCTTAGTATTATAATGTGCTGAAATGGCAGAGGCATGAACTTTAACTGACGAGAAGAATAAGCCTTTGTGGAGCATTTCTGTTAAGTACTGTAGAATAACGAGGTAAGCTGGGCACCGTTATGCCCATCCCCTGAGCCTGGCTCCAGTAACAGTATCTTTTCCACTTTTCAGCATAGGATTTTCTAGTACTAGGCCTCCTTGTCTCCAGAATGATATCCAGCACCTGCTTACTGAGGGATGCTAGAGGAGAGCTCAAGGAATTAGCCAGGCTGCAAGGTTCAGGGTTGGAAGCTGAGGATGCAGGATCTGGCCCGCCTACTGGGACAGCAGGGAAGGGGTCTGAAGCAGGTGCCATGGTTGTAGCAGTGTCATACTGCGCAAGAGGGGGTACCAGGGCAGGCGTGGCCAGTCTGGTGCAATCAGTATTGTCCTTGGCTTGTCCTGTTTGATCTTTAGTAGAACCTTCGTGAGAAGAGGCAGAGGGGGAAAAGCATAAACAGAGAGGCTTTCCCAGGTAAAGGACAAAGCTTGACTGTGGGGAGTTACTGTGCAGAATTTATTCAATTGGTAGTTCTGAGGGGAGGCAAACAGGTCTACCTCTGGAGTTCCCCATTTGTTCCTCAAGAGGTTGAATACTTTGTGTTCCATTCGTGTGGGTCCATGAGATTTCTGCTTAAGTCGTCTGCCAGTGAATTTAATTTGCCTGGCAGGAATTGAGCTTGTAGGTGTACTTAGTAGCTCAAGGCTGTGTTCCACAGAGCCATGGCTAGTCTGTAGAGAGGGTACGAGTGGGTTCCCCCCTGCTAGTTTATGTACCACATAACTGTAATGTTGTCTGTCTTTACCAATAGTTGTCCTGGAAGAATACGGTTTTTGAAGGCTGTGAGAGCATTCTGTACAGCTAACAATTCTTTTTTGATTAATATGTAGGCACATCCGTCTCGGGTACCATTTGCCCTGAATGCACTGCCTTGCCATGTGAGCCTCCCATGCATAGTATGATGCATCTGTTAGGGTTTTGGCAGCAGAGGTAGAGTGAAAAAAGAGAGTCCCTTGTTGTGGTAGCAGGCCTCTGCCCACCAAAGGAACTCTGTCTTCATACAAGGAATGATAGAAATCATTGTTTCCGGATCCTGAGAATGTTGACACCACAGGCTTTTTAGATAACCACTGGAGTTTCCTCATATGCAGTCTTGCATATGGAATTAGTAGAATGCAAGAGACCATGAACCCCAGGGCTTGCAGTATTTTCTTTGCAGATAGCTGGGGTTTTGTGGCCAATAGTTTGAAGTAGGTTGTCAAATAAACTTGTTTCGCCGTAGTGAGGAATGCCATCTGGGAAGATGTGTTCAAGCTTGCTCCCAGGAATACAATCTGTTGGCAGGGTACTAGGTGAGATTTCTTTTTGTTGATCGTGTACCCTAGTGAGGTTAGAAGTTTCTTTACGAATGCCAGGTGTTGTAATAGCAATTCCTAGCTTTCTGCCTGAATCAATCAATCATCCAAGTATGGGTAAATTTGAATATTTCTCTGCCTGCAAAATGCAATGGCTGGAGCTAGACACTTTGTGAATACCTTGGGCACAGTAGATAAGCCAAAGGGAAGTGCAGAGAACTGATAGTGCATGGAGCCTCCTTGAAGCGTAGGTATTTTCTGCAAGATTCCCTTATTGGGATGTGCAGGTAAGCTTCCTTTAAGTGTAGGTTTGCCAGCCCAGCATCCTTGGCTAGCATAGGAAGAAGCTGTTGAATAGTTAGCATTTTAAATTTTGGAACTACCAGAAAGGTGTTGAGAATAGAGAGGTCCAGGATAGGGAATGGAATCCTCTGCCAAAAGTAGTCTTTTCTGGGTACCAGAAAAAGTCTTGAATAAAATCCTTGCCCCCTTTGTTCTGCTAGGACAGGTTGAATAGCCCTGATACTGAGAAGAGAGAGAACCTGCTGTTGGACCTCCGCCTACTGATTTGGGGGTAGGTCTGGCCAACTTTTTGGCATTGGTAGTGTGTGGAAGTGGAATCTGTATCCTTGGTAAACGATGTTCAAAACCAGTTTGTCCTGGGTAATGAGTTCCCTGTTTTTTGCATGCAGGGCGAGCTTTCCTCCTAAGGGAGCAGGTAGTGGAGCAGGGCTTGGAAGGGTTAAGGTTAAGTCATTGTGCCATTTTTCCATAGGGGGGTGGCTTACTACTCCCTGCTTTCCACAAGAAATACAATTATTAACTTTTTCTGACATTAGTCTGGAGCTTTATTGAAGACTTCGGATCTGAAACTCAAACATGAAAATCTCAGGAGTCGGCCGACCGGCACTTGCGAACTGCTTCTGCTTCGGGTACTGCACAGCAAGAAAGACTGAAGAAAATGGCATCGGCTGCTTCTTTTATACCCCTGCTGACCTGACGTCAGGGAAGGAGCGACAGCAGCCGACGCAGGACCCAAGTCTTTTGAATTCAGGCCGGTTGAGGGCTACCTGCCAGCAGGATTACCCAAATGTAATGACTGCAACAGTGAAACATCTGTACTACGTTCTTCTTGTTTCACTGTGCAGCCTTTACATTTGGCTAGATTCCCAAAGCTAAGGAAGGGAGGAGGCAATTAGAGAGCATTAGGACCAGCTATTAGGCCCTGCAGCACTGCAGTGGCAAAACCAGCTCTGGATTTAGAAAAAATTGGCAAGTGGCAATGCTTGGTTAAGGTAAGTACAGAACTACAGGCAGTAGCTTCTAGGATGTCCCTGGTAGGAACGCCTCTAAGAAAAGCTGTTGAAGTAGATGCAGCCCTAGTGGAATGTAATCTTATCCCCTGTGTGGTAAATTTTCCATGGTGCTTATAGCAGAAATTAATGCAATGACCTATCCACTTAGAAATGGCTTGCTTTGAAATGGCCTTCCCCTCTGCCCCTGCAGCAAAGGCAACTAGCAGACAGGTTTCCTGAGAGGCTTTGTCCTGTCCAAATAAAATCTAAGTTGTCTGTGCACGTCCAAAGAGTGCAGTATTCGTTCTACTTTGTTCGGTGGATTAGAAAAGAAGGTTGGCAAAGGAATGGACTGATTAAGGGCCACACTGGATACCACCTTCGGCATAAAGGAAGGATTGGTCCTGAGGGACACCCTGTCCGCATGGAAGATGACAAATGGCTCCACTGCCATGAGGGCCTGTAATTCATACACTCTTCTTGCTGAAGTGATGGCAAGAAGGAAGGTTGTTTTCCAGTAAAGGAATTTCAACTCTGCAGTTGCAGCGGGCTCAAAAGGAGGTAGAGTGAGCTTTTCCAATACAAAGTTAAGGTCCCAGGTTGGAGTAGGGGGCTCTCCTGGGTGGTCTTAAATTTTTGGCCCCTCTGAGGAATTGTTTCAGCAGGGGGTGAGAGAAGAAGGGTGGCTCAGTATTATAATGTGCTGAAATGGCTGAGGCATGAATTTTAACAGAAGAGAAGAAAAGGCACTTGTGAAGCATCGCTGTTAAGTATTGAAGAATATGCGGTAAGCTGGGCACTGCTGTGCCCATCCCCTGAGTTTGGCTCCAGGAACAGTATCTTTTCCACTTATCAGCATAGGATTTTCTAGTACTAGGCCTCCTTGCCTCCAGAATGACATCCAGCACTTGCTTACTGGGAGATGGTATTGGAGAACTCAGGTAATTAGCCATGCTGCAAGGTTCAAGGTTTGAAGCTGGGGGTGCGGAATCTGGCCCTCCTGCTGGGACAGCAGGATAGGGGTCTGAGGCAGGTGCCATGGTTCCAGCAGTGACATACTCCGCAAGAGGGGGTTACCAGTGTTGGCGTGGCCAGTCTGGTGCAATGAGTATTGTCCTTGGTTTGTCCTGTTTAATCCTTAACAGAACTTTCAAGAGGAGAAGCAGAGGGGGAAAGGCATAAACTGAGAGGATTTCCCAGGTGAAGGACAGGGCATCCACTTTCCAAGCTTGTCTGTGGGGAGTCCTTCTGTAGAATTTGTCCAACTGGCAGTTCTGAGGGGTGGCAAACAGGTCTATCTCTGGGATCCCCCATTTGTTTCTCAAAATGTTGAAAATATTTGGTTCCAGTTTCCACTAGTGTGGGTCCATGAGATTTCTGCTTAGGTCGTCTGCCAGTGAATTTGGCTTGCCTGGCAGGAATTGAGCTTGTAGGTGCACTTGGTAGCTCAAGTCTGTGTTCCACAAAGCCATGGCTAGTCTGCAGAGAGGGTATGAGTGGGTTCCCCCCTGCTTGTTTATGTACCACAAAACAGTGGTGTTGTCTGTCTTTACCAATAATTGTCCTGGAAGAATGTGGTCCTTTAAGGCTGTCAGAGAATTCTGTACAGCTTACATTTCTTTTTGATTGATATGCAGGTGCATTTGACTTGGGTTCAATTTGCCCTGAATGCACTGCCCTGCCAAGTCAGCCCCCCCATGCAGAGACTGATGTATCGGTTAGGGTTTGGGCGGCAGGGGAGAGACTGAATGGCAGTCCCTTGTTGTGGTAGCAGACCTCTACCCACCAAAGGAACTCTGTCTTTATACAAGGAATGACAGGAATCACTGAATCCAGGTCCTGAGAATGTTGACACCATAGGCTTTTTAGATACCACTGTAGTTTCCTCATATGCAGTCTCGCATATGGAATTACAAGGATGCAAGAGGCCCTGAACCCCAGGGCTGGGAGTATTTTCCTTGCAGGTAGCTGGGTCTTTGTGGCCAGTAGTTTGAAGTAGGCTGTCAACTAAACTTGTTTCTCTGGTGTGAGGTAGACCATCTGGGAAGTTGTGTTCAAGCTTGCTCCCAGGAATACAATTTGTTGGCAGGGTACTAGGTGAGATTTATTTTCGTTTATGGTGTACCCCAGTGAGATTAGCATTTTCTTTGCAAATGCCAGATGATTTAATAACATTTCATGGCTTTCTGCCTGAATTAGACAATCGTCCATGTATGGCTATATTTGAATATTTCTTTGCCTGCAGAATGCAACGACTGAAGCTAGCCACTTTGTGAATACCCTGGGCGAAGTAGATAAGCCAAAGGGCAGTGCAGAGAACCGATAGTGCACGTAGCCTGCTCTGAAGCGTAGGTATTTTCTGCAAGACTCCCTTATTGGGATGTGCAGGTAAGCTTCTTTTAAGTCCAGTGTTACCAACCAGGCATTTATGCCTAGCATGGGAAGCAGCTGATGAAGAGTTACCATTTTGAATTTTGGGATTACCAAAAAGGTGTTTAGGATAGACGGGTCCAGGATAGGACGCCAGTTGTTGTCTTTTCTGGGTACCAGAAAAAGTCTTGAGTAAAAACCTTGTCCCCATTCCTCTGCTGGGACAGGTTGAATAGTTCTGATACTTAGAGGAGAGAGAACCTGCTGTTGAGCCTCTGCCCACTGATCTGGGGGTAGGTCTAGCCAACCGTTTGGGGTTGATAAGATGTGGAAGTGGAATCTGTATCCTTGGCAAACTATATTTAAAACACATTTGTCTTGGGTAATGAGTTCCCAGTTTTTTGCATGCAGTGCGATCTTTCCCCCTAAAGGAGCAGTTAGTTGAGCACAGCTTAGAAGGTTTAAGGTTAAGTCACTGACAGTTTACCATAGGGGGTGTTTTACTACTTCCAGGTTTGGAAGTGGGAGCCCCCTACTGCCTAGGCCTGTGAGTACCTTGAGACTGTGGCCCAGGTGGTCTGCTATTCCTGGGTTTGGACTGAGAAGGCCTGGAAGAGACAGGAAAGGACCAATTCTTAGAAGGCCAACGCCTACTAAATCTGGGAGGCTGTACTTGCAGGAAATCTAACAGTTTGCATAGATTTAGCTTTTTCCTCCATCTTTTTAAGTACTTCTTCGGCTTTGTTGCCAAACCGGCGGTCTTGGTTTAAGGGAGCATCCAGTAATTTAGCTTTAACATGATCTGGCAATGTTTGCTCAAGCCAAGCATGCCTTCTAAGAACAGACCCAGTGACAGCAGCCCTGCAAGATGCCTCTAAGGAGTCAAAAAGAACAGTTGTGTACCTACCATAAATGCAGATGTTCGAGTGTATTCACTGTTGCAGTCATTACAATTGGGTTATCCTGCTGGCAGGATACCTGCAGTCGGCCCGAGTTCCAAAGTCTAGGTCCGGCGTCGGTTGCTGTCGCCTCCTCCCTGACGTCAGTGTGCCAGGGGTATAAAAGATGGAGCCAACGCCATTTTCTTCAGTTTTTCTTGCCCCAGATGTCAGGTGTCCCTAAAATGGTAGGCTAAATTATGCCAATAAGCATGCATGTACAAAAATCAACTTTTCCTTCATCTACAAGCAAATACACCACATAGGATGTATAGAGTAGGAAAGTACAGATAGGTCCCAGCAAAGAAAAAAGGGGGATGGTAGGAGGGTAACCTGGACTGCAACAGTGAATACACTCGGACATCTAAATTTATGGTAGGTACACAATTGTACTATGTTTATAGTGTTTCACTGTTGCAATCATTACAATTGGGTTGAATCCCAAAGCTAAGGTTGGAAGGCTGGAGCTAAATAAGACTAGGAGAGGCTATCAGACCCTGCAGAACTGCAGTGGCAAAGCCTGCCCTGGATTTAGAGTAGAGAGGTAAGTGATAGTGCTTTGTAATGGTATGCACTGAACTCCAAGTTGCAGCTTCTAAGACGACTTTGGTTGGTACTCCTCTGAGGAAGGCTGCTGAAGTGGCTGCTGCTCCTCTGGTTGAATGTGGCATAATGCCCTTAGGCACTGATTTGCCATGCTGTGAATAGCAGAAACAAATGCAATGGCCTATCCACTTTGAAATAGTCTGTTTGGTGATAGGCTTTCCTTGTGATGCTGCAGCATATGCCACTTGAAGTTGTTCAGTCTTTCTGAAAGCTTTGGTTCTGTCCAAGTAGAAGCATAGCTGTCTGTGAATGTCCAAAGTATGCAGAATTCTCTCACCCTTATTCTGTGGGTTTGGATAAAGTAGGCAAATGAATTGTTTGGTTAAGGGACACACTGGACACTACCTTAGGCATAAATGTAGGGTTTGTCCTCAGCGAAGCCCTGTCAGGATAGAAAATGATAAAAGGTTCCACAGCCATGAGTGCCTGTAACTCTGAGACACTTCTAGCGGAGGTTATTGCTAGGAGCAGAGCTGTTTTCCAGGATAAGAATTTTATATCAGCTGCAGAGGCTGGCTCAAACGGAGGCAGTATGAGTTTTTCCAAGACATAGTTGAGGTCCCATGCAGGTATTGGTGCTTTCCTTGAAGGTCTTATGTTTTTGGCCCTTCTGAGGTACTGCCTTAGTAACGGATGAGAAAAAATAGGTGGTTCTGTATTGCAATGAGCTGAAATGGCAGAGGCATGAATTTTAACTGATGAAAAGGAAAGGCCTTTATCCAGCATCTCAGTTAAGTATTGCAAAATCTGAGGAATATTTGGAACAATCGTGTCTATACCTTGTGCTCGGTTCCAAGCACAGAATCTCTTCCATTTGTCTGCATAAGATTTTCTGGTGCTAGGCCTCCTGGCCATTAAAAAAACATCCATCACTGCTTTAGAGAGAGGTGTGTCTTGAGAGGCTACATTATCTGCCATGCTGCCAGGTTTAAGGTCTTGAGTTGGCTGTGCAGTATCTGACTGTCTCGTTGGGTCAATAAGTGAGAAATTTGAGGTAATGTCCACGCTGGGCAGTGAGACAAGCTCTTTAAGATTGGGTACCAGTGCTGGTGGGGCCAGTCTGGGGCAATCAGTATCATTTTTGGTTTCTCTTGTCTGACCTTGAGGAGTACCTTGGGGAGGAGAGGCAGAGGAGGAAAGGTATATACTGTTAGATTTTTCCAGCTGAAAGACAGCATCCACTTTCCATGCTTGCTTGTGATAAGTCCTTGTGCAGAGTCTTTGTAGTTGGCAGTTGTGAGGGGAGGCAAATAGGTCTATGTCCGAGCATCCCCAGGTTCTTGTTATCATGCTGTAGACTTGTGGATCCAATTTCCACTCGTGGGGATCCATTAGGTTTCTGCTTAGTTAGTCTGCCAAAGTATTTGTCCTTCCTGGCAGAAATTGTGCTTGCAGATGTACTTGGTAAGTCAACGCTGTGTCCCACAAGTTCATGGCTAGCCTGCACAGGGGGTAGGAATGTGTGCCTCCCTGCTTGTTTATGTACCACACAACTGTAGTATTGTCCGTCTTTATTAGTAGTTGTCCTGGATGAAGTAGATCCTTGAAGGCTGTCAGGGCATTCTGAACAGCTAGCATCTCTTTTTGATTGATATGTAGATTCATTTGACTTGCGGACCATGTGCCCTGAATACATCTTCCTGCCATATGGGCCCCCCAGGCGTAATCTGATGCATCTGTTGTCAATGTCTGCCTGGCTGTGGGTAAGGTGAAAGGCTGTCCCGTGTTGTAATGACAGGCTTTTGCCCACCATCGAAACTCCTGTTGCAGGCAGGGAATGAAGGTAATTATTGTTTCCAGGCTATGGCCATGTTGAGTCCAAACACTTTTTAGATACCATTGAAGTTTCCTCATATGCAGTCTTGCATATGGAATTAGCAGAATGCAGGATGCCATGAAACCCAAGGCCTGCATAATTTTTCTTGCAGATAACTGGGTCTTTGTTGCCAACATTTTGAAATAAGTAGTCAGTTGTCTGTGTTTGTCTGGCGTGAGATAAGCCATCTGGGTAGTTGTATTTAAGCTTGCACCCAGGAATATTATCTCTTGAGAGGGTACGAGTTTTGATTTCTTCTCGTTTACTGTGTACCCTAGAATTGTCAGTAATCTTTTTATAAACGCCAGATGCTGTAGTAGAATGTCCTTGTTCTCCGCTTGAATAAGGCAGTCGTCCAAGTAGGGATATATTTGCATTCCTCTTTGTCTGCAAAATGCAATTACTGGTGCCAGGCACTTTGTGAAGATCCTGGGCACAGTAGATAAGCCAAAGGGCAGTGCAGAGAATTGGTAGTTCATTGAGCCAGCTTTGAATCTGAGGTATCTTCTGCATGTTTGTCTGATTGGGACATGCGGGTATGCCTCTTTTTGATCTAAAGTCACAAGCCAAATCTTCTTGCCCAACATCGGCAGAGGCTGCTGTAGAGTCAACATTTTGAATTTTGGAATATCCAGATATGTGTTTAGAATAGATAGATCCAGTATTGGTCTCCAGGCTTTGTCTTTTCTGGGTACCAAGAACAGTCTTGAATATAATCCTTGTCCCTGCTCTTGCTCTGGTACTTGTTGAATGGCCCTCATGACCATGAGTGATGAAACTTGTTTTTGTGCCTCTGCCCACTGATTGCGTGGCAGGTCTGGCATACTGTTTTGCCGTGGCAGGGTGTGAAAGTGGAACCTGTAGCCTTGTGAAACTATGTTTAGAACCCATTTGTCCTGGGTAATCATGTGCCAATTTTGTGAAAAAAGTACTAGTTTCCCCCCCAAAGGGGCTCCCAAAAGAGAAGTGCTTGGTGCTGGAAGTGGAAAGTCATTGAGACTGTTTCCTGTATGGCTGTGACTTTTCCTCTCCGCTCTTGGAGGTAGAAGCACCCCATTGCTTAGACCTGTATGAGCCTTGGGGCTGTGATCTGCCTTGGGGTGTCTGTATCTGCCCCTTTGTGGTCTGACACTGGAAAGGACCAATTTTTTGTAGGCCAGTTCCTGCTAAATCTGGGAGGCTGTACCTGCAAGAAATCCTTGACTGTTTGCATAGATTTAGCTTTGTCCTCCATTTTCTTCAACACCTCTTCTGCTTTAGTACCAAACAAAGTATCATGCTGTAAAGGAGCGTCTTAATAGTTTTGCTTTAACATGATCAGGCAAATTTTGTTCTTTTAACCAAGCATGTCTCCTAATGACAGAACCTGTAACAGCGGCCCTGCAGGAGGCCTCAAGAGAATCAAAACCACATTGCAAAGTATGCTTTCCAACTTGTTCAGTTGCATGCAATAAATCCTGCATTTCTTTATTGTCTGCACATTCTGTATTTGCTGACATTTTCTGTTTAAGCAAAGACATAAGATACTGCTGATACTTAAGCATATGAAATTGGCAATTTAAGGCTCTTACAGCCAAGGTAGCAGAGGTATAAATCTTTTTGACCCATCTGTCTAGGGCCCTAGAATCCCTATCAGAGGGGATAGAGATTTTTGCAGTAGAAGCCTTGACCCCTTTGGGACCCTGAGAGATGGTTTCTGGGTCAGCTGCAGGGTTCTTATAGAGAAATTTATGTGAATCAGGAACCCTATAGTATCTGTCTGGCTTAACAGGGGCTGGTGGTAAAGAGTCTGGAGAAAGACTGGACTCTGAAAATACATCTACAATGTCTAAAACAGGCGGATAAGCAAGAGGCCTGTGCTGGGGCAATAAAAGAAAGTCTACAAGCCTTTTCTTGGATTCTGAGTAGTCTTGGCTCTCCCAGTGGAAATGCTCCCTCATAGTAATGTAGTGTTTCCCCAAAAGAAAAATCCTCAGGAAGAGAGGCTGAAGAGATAGATTATTCAGCATCAGAATCCTCACAGGGAGGAATAGAGTAATCCTGTTCAGAGGAGGAATCAGAAGAAATGGAAACCTGGTCTGAAGATTCATATTCTAATTCTTGCCTAGGCCTCTTTTCAGGAGGGGGATGGGATCCCCTGATCAAAGTAATAAGGTCTTCGGCCATTTTAAGCATCTGTTTTTTTAGGCATGGAGGCCTGTCCAGGTGAATGCTGTACTTGTTTCTTTGTCTTTAGAGATGCTTTAGACTTTGCCTTTGTAGCTGAAGTAGGTTTCACATATAACTGTGTAGGCCTGAAAACACCCTCAGAAGCAGATGCCTGCTCAGCGGCTCCGGACCCAACTGAGGGAATAGTTTCCGAGTGTCCAATACCTTGAGTTTCCAGAGACCCAGTCGGTTCCAAGTGGGAGTCGAAAGCGGTCTGTGGCTCTGAGGTAGCGGGCGTCAGGGGCTGTGAAAGCGCCTCACTGAGAACCGGTGACAGGCCTAGAAGAAGCCTCGTCGTCTGTTTTGGATCTCGGATACCTGTCCTTTTCTTTTCGTTTTTTGTAAACTCCGGTAGTTGGCTGATCCGACGGCATTATATAATTAAATCTTCTGCCAAAGTAACGGAATGCAAAATCTTACCGACGCTTAACAGTGCGTTGGTTAAATCTAGCACAAAACCGACAACTAGCAACGTTATGGACAGGGCCTAGGCAAGGAATACATTAAGAATGAAAATCCTTATGAGGTATTTGCTTCCCACAAGAAATACAATTATTAACTTTTTCTGACATCAGTCTGGAGCAAGAAAAAAGTTTCCCCAACGGGGTACTTCGCTTTAATGAAGACTTCGGATCTGGAATTCAAATTTGGAAAACTTCAGGAGTCGGCTGACCGGCACTTACGAACTGCTTTTGCTTCGGGCACCGAGCAGCAAGAAAGACTGAAGAAAATGGCGTCGGCTGCATCTTTTATACCCCTGGCGCACTGACATCAGGGAGGAGGCGACAGCAACAGACACCGGACCTAGACTTTGGAAGTCATGCTGACTGCGGGTAGCCTGCCAGCAGGATAACCCAATTGTAATGACTGCAACAGTGAAACACTATGCACATCCACATTGCAAAGTATGTTTACCAACTTGTTCAGTAGAATGCATTAAATCCTTTAATTCTTTATTTTCAGCAGAGTCAGGAATCAACATCATTTTCTGTTTAAGTAATCCAATAATATGCAGCTGATACTTTGACATTTAAAATTGGCAGTTTAAGGCCCTAATGGCCAAAGCAGCAGAAGTGTATACTTTCTTACCCCATCTGTTCAGGGCCCTGGAATCTCTATCAGATGGGGTAGGGTTTTTGGCAGTAGTAGCCTTAATGCCTTTGGGTCCCTGTGAAATGGTTTCTGGGTCTACTGTAGGATTCTTAAAGAGGAACTTGTAAGAGTCCGGCACTCTAGTACCTGTCAGGTTTCCTGGGAGCCAGAGGTAAAGTGTCTGGGGCCAGGCTAGATTCCAAGAAGGCATCTACAATGTCCAGTACAGGAGGGATAGTTAAAGGCCTGTGTTGAGGTAGGAGTAAAAATTCCCTAAGCCTCTTTTAGGAGTCAGAGTAATCCTGGCTTTCCCAGCAGAAATGCTCCCCAAGAGTGTGCAAAGTTTCACCAAAAGAAAAATCTTCAGGAGGGAAAGCAGAGGGTATGGAGTCCTCTGCATCAGAATCCTCATAAGTAGATAAGGGCAAATCCTAGTCATCAGAAGAAACAGAAATCTCAGAATTCTGATCAGAAGAATCAGAAGGAAAATCAGTTCTAAGTCTCTTAGAGGGAGAAGACTGGCTTCCCCTAATTAGAGTAATAAGGTCTTCAGCCATTCTTATTTGTTTTTTAGGGAAATGGGCCTGACCATGCAGTTTGGACACTGGTTTTCTAGGCGTGGATTGAGTTTTAGGCCTTGAAGAAGATGGTGTTGGTTTGGTATACAAGGCAGTAGACCTGAATATACCCTCAGAAGCCAGTGCCTGCACAGCGCTCCGGACCCATCCAAGGTAGAGACATCTGCAGGTTCCATAGTCGAAGAAGCATCTCGTGGCATACCGGACTCCAAATGGGTCTCAGTAGAGGCCTGTGAATCTGAAGTAGTGGGTATCAGGGGCTGCAAAAGCGCCTCACTGTGTACCAGCGAACTGGCAACTAGCTTAACGGAAGCATCGTCGGCAGTTTGGACCTATGCAGTCGGTCTCTGTCTTTACGTTTTTTCGGAATGTCAGTAGTCGGATGGCTTACCGAAGCCATTTCTGGATAATTAAACTGAGTACTGAAATAGTTAGATGCAAAAATGAACCAACGACGAATAGTTCGAGGATTGAATAAGGCACAAAACCGACAGCGAGGGACGTCGTGGTCTGGGCCTAAGGAAGAAATGCAGTACGAATGAAAATCTTTATGAGGTATTTGCTTTCCACAAGTAATACAATTGTTAACTTTTACTGACATTAGTTTAGAGCAAGAAAAAGGATCCCCAACGGGGTACTTAGCTTTTTTGAAGACTTCTGTTCTGAAACTTGAAAACGAAAACTTCATTAGTCGGCCAACTGGCACTTGCAAACCGCTTCTGCTTCGGGCACCGCACGGCAACAAAGACTGATGTAATGGCGTCGGCTGCATGCTTTATACCCCTGACTACCAGACGTCATGGAAGAAGAGACAGCAACCAATGCAGGAACCAAAACTTTGATAATCAGGCCGACTGAGGGCTACCTGCAAGCAGATAACCCAAATGTAATGAACAGTAAAACACGAAGAACATCACTGGACTACATGTCAAGAAAGAAAGAAGTGAAAATGGTGCAGACTCGTGCCCTCTTCATACCTTGAAGCTCAGATGTTGATCCACAGCAGACATTCACCGTCTGGGGGATGGTGAGAGAGTCTGGTATTCAGTCCAGTTGCCAGCTTCTGCAGAGCAGGAACTCCCAATAATCAGTAGTATAACACTTACTATGATGAACAGTAATACATATTTAAACATGAATTTAACAATGTTATGTATGCAGTATAAAAAACTTTAAACAGTCCAACAAATGTTATTCAACTTAATTCATTTCAAGACACTATTTTCCATGATCACACAGACCATGATTTTCTCTTGCTCATTCCACTACCAAAAACTCCACTTCACCATCTTTAAGACTTCCATGCCAGTTGGTCCAGTGAATCTCATATTATAAAACCTCTGTCAGCTTCTGCACCAGAACACACATCAAAACCTTGACCAAAGTAATGTATTTTGATGCTTTTTTATAAATGTTTTCTTTCTAAAGAACAATTGCATCAGTACGTTCTAGATAAATGTGGGGTTAAATGCCAGTAATACGACTGAAGCAAGAAAACTGCCACAACCTTAGATTTTAACGCGTTTCGTCCACTTTAATGATCATGAACTTCAGAAATGTCATCCACACATTTTAAATCATTTAAATACTAAATGAACCATCTCATGTGATCTGAAAAAACAATAACGTGTAAAACACTTAATATATTTTTTCAAATGCAATATATGTAAGAAATTCATCATATTTCTTAAAATTAAAATTTCTGGTAAATTTCCACTATTTACTTATAAGAGGATGGTTAATATCAAAACCATTTTAGAAAGAGGTTTTGGCGAGAACACTGATCAGACTACTTTCAATTTTGGTACATTCCTTTGTGGAACTTGCAAACAGTGCAGGTACATTTCTGGTACCAATACAATGTTTTTCAAGCATGCAAATAAGACCATTCACAGTAAAGGACATTATACCTGTAGGACTAAAAATGTGGTTTATGTTGCTGTGTGTATTTCATGTGAACATTTTTATATAGGCAAAACTATTAAGAACACTAAATAGGCGTATATATGAACACATTTTAGCTATGAGAAAAAAGGATATGTCTAATGCCTTAGCAAACCATGCTATTACTTGTTCAAATTATAAAAAGTTTTCATTTTCTGTGTTAGAAAAAGTTAGTGATGACACATTTTCTGGGAATTTTAAAGTTATTTTGGGATGTAAAGAAACCTTGTGGCAGATTTTATTCAATGCAGATCAGCTTCCTGGATTGAATGACATGATTAACAAAGTGCTTTTTACAAGCACAAAGTTTGTAATTAAATATATACACATTTTTTTACCAGTGATATAAGTGTATAAATACATGTATTTTTAATAATTTGTATATTGTAGTATAAAAATATTTAAATTGCTTACGTTTTAAGAAATATGATGAATTTCTTACATATATTGCATTTGAAAAAATATATTAAGAGTTTTACACATCTTATTGTTTTTTTAGATCACATGAGATGGTTCATTTAGTATTTAAATGATTTAAAATGTGTGGATGACATTTCTGATGAAGTTCATGATCATTAAAGTGGATGAAACGCGTTAAAATCTAAGGTTGTGGCAGTTTTCTTGCTTCAGTCGTATTACTGGCATTTTTAACTTGGTTTTTGGTGTGTGTCAGTGAAATGTGGGGTTAAAGCTGCAGTACAATTCCTTACAAATAAGAATAAGTCACAGGTGGATGCCTGCCCATCAGTTCGACTTCCAGCTTGGAGCTCGTCCTCCATTCCTCCTACCAACAATAGTACGGGATGTCAACTGATACAAGCTTGAAAGAAAGCCCTCCTCCACTTTTAATTCTTTTTAGCTGTATGACCATCAGCAAGTGTGTGTCCTTGACCCATTTAAGTATTTGGTGACTAGGGCACAGCACTCCTCTAGCTGGACCATTTTCAAGCTCAACCCTAGTGTGTAATGCACATAAAAATCAATTAAGACAAACTGTTTCAGAGGAATGTCAAGTACTTGCAAATAACGCGACAATGCATGAGATGAACATGAACGAAGGTACAAGGCATAGAATAAAGGCGGTAAAGTAAATGCCTCTAGGGACAAAGGAGGCACATTCCCCAAGCTTACAGACTGGGAAGCTTATGACACAATAGGCTCATAGAAGGTTACCAGGCTATCGACCAGGAGTCCATAAGTACTCTAGTCAATACCCAGGATTGTAATTAGTAATGACTGTCCATTGTCCAGGAGGGATGTGGGCATCATCCCTGGTAAGAATTTACAGTCCCCCATCCACTCGTCCAGGTTTCTTTTTGAACAATGTCATAGAGGTGCTCTGCTTCACATGAACTAGCAACTTATTTCAAAGACACGGCAGTCACTGGGAGACAAATCTGTCCCTCTAGCACATCCTACTCAAGTAAGCAGGCCATATTTAGGTTCCAGGAAAGGGTAGCTCTAGTCCCGCTTAATTTACAGATGTGCAGTAAATTCATTACGTTTGGGTCAGACACTGCTCTGTAAGCCAGGCATCAAGTCACCCCTAAGTTGTCTATACGATACTAAATATAGTGACAGGTCCTTTAGTTTGTCTGCGTAAGGCATGTGCTGGAGTCCCTTGATGATCTTAGTTAGAAACCTCTGAGATCTCTCCAATTGCTGAATATGCTTTGTATGGTGCATGCCAAAAAGGGTGTTATACTCAATTATGGGACTGAGTAGTGACAAGTACAGAAGGGTTACAACCTCCTTTACTCTAGATGCGATGCCTTTCCTAATCAAGTGCATTACATAGAAAGCCTTCCTTATTACAGTAGACACATAGTAGTCAAAGTTAAGTTCACAGTCTGCTTGTGATCCCAGGTATCTTACCACTTCGTAGGTATATACAGTATTGTTAATTTGATAGTTTGAAGGGACACTGCCATTCCCTTTGGTAAAAACAATGTATTTTTTTGCATTCAGTTTGAGACCGTGACTAAGACACCAGCCACTGGATTGTGCAAGACCCTCCTAAAGTACATTCGCATCATCTGGGGATTCAAGAACTGTACCTAGTCCGAATTTGTCCGCAAACTTGGTCAGTCAGAGTCCCTTAGTTCTGGCCTGAACTTCTGAGAAGTACATACCAAACAGTGGCGACCCAGAACTGATCCTTGTGGCACCCTGCTGGTGATAGGCCTGCTGGCTGATGTGGAGTTACCCACTTTGATAGTGTGTGACCGGTTTGTGTGCCAGTTGGCAACCCACCTTACAACAAAGGGGTTTACAGGATCACAGGAGGTTACTAGGCTAATGGCCCTGGGGCCCTTACAAGCCTAGCCAAGAGTTTATCCCCAAAAAAGAAACCTCAGTCAGCATCTGTTACCCTTGTCAATGAGGGACAAAGGTGGAACCCCCTGGGAGAAATGTGTGGTTTCCCATCCACTCATCAAGGCTGCACTTGAAAGGGTCAGTGAGGTACTCTGACATGTATGGGAAGTCTATTCCAGAGATGGGGCAGCCTCTAGGAGACAAACCTGTCTCTCCAGCAAGTTTTGTTGATGTTGCACATTAGGTTTAGGCCTATCGAGTGGGTAATGTGTGAGGAGTTAAGAATTCCTAATATGGAGTATCTCTAGCAGGACAGGGTCTGATATTGCCTTCTAAGCAAGACACAGATCACCTCTGAACAATCTGTATGATACTGAGTAGAGTGATAGTGATTTGAGCCAGTCCGCACAGGACAGGTGTTGGAGGCCATGGATTCTCTTTGTGAGGTATTTCTGTGACCCTTCCAGTTGGTGCAGGTGTTTGGAGAGATGCATACCAAATGTCATTATACTCAATTATAGGTCTAATGGGAGAAGTACAAAAAGGTAATAACCCTTTTTCTGGATGCAATCCCTTTACTTATGAGATGAACCAAGTAAAAGACTTTTCTGACCACTGCCACCACATGATGGTTGAATGTGAGATTACCAACTTAAGTAGAGGTCTTTTGCCACAGGTTGTGTGCTTACGGGGTTGCCGCTGATGTGGTAATCAGTAGGGGCCATGTTTTTGCAAAACAGTATGATGATGATACATTTTTTTGCATTTAACTTGAGGCCATGACTTTGGCACCAGTCATTAGTTGCTGCGTGATCCTCTTGCAGTATGTTACTATAATTTGGGGAGTCAATGACAGCACCCAACTTACAGTCAATCACAAACTTGGTAAGCTATAGGCCCTTTCTCTTCGCCTGGATCTCTGAGAAATAGATGCCAAACAGTAGGGGGCCCAGGACAGAGCCCTGGGGAACTTCACTAGTGATAGATCTGCTGTAGGAAGTGGTGGTGCCAGTTTTGACCTTATACATCCTATCTGTGGAGTCAATTGGCCATCCACCTGATGAGACAGGGATTAACACCAAGTTGTGTTACTTTTTGATGATGCATGAGTGGGGGATTGTGTCAAAGGCCTTGGCCAGGTCAAGGTAAGCTGTATGTATTGATTTTCCCTCATCCAGGGCCTTGGTGACAGTCTCAAAGAAGTCAACTAAATTCAATAGGCAAGATCTGCCCCTGACAAATCTGAACTGGGTGGGGTAAAGTGCTTGGAGATTGCCTATGTCTTTGTTTATGAGATCCATAATAATGCGCTCCATGGCTTTACAGATCAGACATGTCAAGTTAATGGGGCGATAGTTCCCTGGGTTAGTAGTAGCACCACCTTTGTGCAAGGAGATGACAATGGTGGTTCTCCACTCTGCTGGAATTAAGCCTGTAATTTGGCTGTGGTTGGATAGGGTGCTCAATAGCAGAGCTAGTTCTTGCTGGAGATGGTGCAGAATACAGCCTGGGATACTATTTACGTCCCATGGAAGCTGTGTTCTTTGCCTTGGATAGGGCCTTTAACACCTGATCTACAGAGATGTGAGGTGTGGGAGAAGTATCAGGGATGTCGACTGGGCCTTTGGGGGGTGAAGTCTGCACTGAACCTATCAGCTAGCAGGTTGGCTAAGTCAGTAGAATCAGTGTAAGTGGTGAAATTAATTACTAATTCGGAACAAACTTGGGCTTTGGCATGGAGGTTCATAACATAACAGAAGGAGGACTTGTGGTTTCCCTTTGTTTCTGTGGCTAGTTTCAACTCATAACTGGCTTTGGAGGTTTTCACTAGTGATGTAATTTGCTTGTTGAGGCAAAGGAGCGAGTTTTTCCAATTTGAAATTTGTTCCTTTTTACCCTTGGAAAACAGCATCTTTCCTTTTATTGTAAAGCCTTCTGATAGAGGATGTCTACCAGACAGGTTTGTGTTTCCTTGAAGAGCAGGTTTTAGTTCTGTTTGGTATGGCTGAGTCCATGTAGTTGTACAGGTGCTTGTATACTACACTGGCATACTGTTCAGCATGGTTGTCTGCATCCTCTGAGGGGGGCGGTGGTGTGAAGCCCCTTAGGAGGTTGTAATCAGCTTTTGAGAAGTTTTTTTTAGCCTGGTTATGACTGGGGAGGGGCTGGGTGGGACAGTAACTTCGAATGAGACAGACCGATGATCTGATCTCACCAGGGAAGAACATACTATAGGAGTGGTGCAGCAGTCGCCCATGCTGGTGAGAAATAAGTCCAGTATGTTAACTCCCCTTGTGGGGGATGACAGCCAGTTGCACCTGGAGTAATTCCAGTGCATCATGCTAGTAAGCCAGTCTAGAAGTGTGCCTGTCCTTTATGAAGGTAGAGACTCCACTACCCATAGTCTTTTCGACATCATTTTGGGGTCGGAGAGTGTGGAATGAGGTACAGCCTGGTAAGACAGGGGGGCTTTCCGCAGCCCTGAACAATGTTTCTGTGACTGCACAGACATCGGCATCTTCCAGTGTGAGGAGAGCCTCCAGTGAGTGCATTTTCAGGTTAAGGCTCCTAGCTTTGAGCAGCATGACCTTCAAATTGCTTTTTGACAGATCTTTTATGTCGGGAGATTTGTCTTTGGGACATAGCCTAAAAAAGGCACAATGGGGGAGGCAAGAGCCTTGGTCAAGATCCGGAACCCCAGGGGTGACAGATGGAGACCATCTCTGGCAAAGCATCAAGGACCGTCAACCATGTCAGCCCAGGCAGACAGATACTGGATCCCCTTGGAACGACACCAGAAACTAACCCAAAAGTCAATAATTTTTGTTGGTTTTGTGGTATTATTCTTGGTGAAGGTAGGATGCTGCTTAGGGCTAGGGTCATACCCGCCTGGAGCACATACTCAGAGCTCAATCATGTCTCTTCATATAGTCCAGGGAGGTACATCTCATTCTAAAAAAAATATATATATATATATATATATATAAATAAATAAATATATATATATATATATATATATATATATATATATATATATATATACATACACACACACACACACACACACACACACACACAGCTTTGCTAAAATGTGTTACAGCATCTGGAAGTTATAAAACCATTTCAAAAACTTCCACCCATCAGAGTAGCAATACGTTCATACACAAGGACAATAAAGTAGGATTACTAAGTCCTGGTTTTCAGACATTTTGTCTCTGGCTGCAATCAGAAAGAATAATTGTGTAAAATCATACCACAACCATAGATGTCCCTCTCTTCAATGTTGCAGTATTCTTGTGGGATTTCCTGCCTTCAGGCGACTCGTACGCCGGCTCCTACACAAAAGCTTCAGCTTGGCTGTTGCAGCTGCATGGGACGTCACACACAGGGCCATAAACCAGGGTCCTTAAAATGTGACGTCTGCACGCACAATTCTCAGAACTTGAAGCTCAGCAGGTAGAGTAGAAGGCCCAGCAGGAGGAGGTGCCAGTGGTGTCAGGTGTGGGACCCTGGGGTCCTTCTGTAATACTGATAGGTGCAGGGTGAAAGGTGCAAGAGATTAGGACCTAGGGACATGCTGGTATGAAAAGGAGAATGATGAGGGGGTTATTGGAGGGTGGGAAGGAATACTGCAACATGGAAGAAAAGGACATCTATGGTTATGGTAAGATTTTATACAACTGTTCTATGTCCTTCTATTCCTATGTTGCAGTATTCTTGGTGTGGGACAGTAACACAGCTTAGTTGGATGAAAGGGTGGCAGATGCAGAAGTAGATTCTACAAAGCCCTGTAGGATTGCCCTGGCAAATCCTACACGTGCTCTGGAGACCTGGTCTAACTTGTAGTGTTTGTTGAAACTGTGGATAGTGGACCATGTGGCTGCTTCCATAATGGAAGACATGTCCAGACCTTTTAGGAAAGCCTTGGAGGCGGCCATTGCCCTGGTGGAATGGGCTTTTACTCCCACTGAGGGATTTTTTTTCCATGATGGGGAGTAGTAAAGACAAATGGATTTCCTGATACAACATGCAATGATTTGTTTGGAGACTACCTTGCCCAATGCTCTGGGATGGAAGGAAACAGAGTTGTTTTGATTTCCTAATGGACTTTGTTTTGTCCAGGTAAAATCTTAGTTGTTTGTGTACATCCAGGGAGTGAAGTATCCTCTCACCTTCACTGGTGGGAGAAGGAAAGCAGGTGGGAAGGTGGACAGACTGCTTTAATGACAAATTGTTGACCACCTTGGGCATAAAGGAGGGGTTAGTTCTCAGGGTTACCCTGTCTTTGTGGAATGTAGTATAGGGGGAGGAAAGCCATTAAGCCTTGTAGTTCTGAAACCCTTCTGGCTGAGGTTACAGCCACTAGTAGAACTGTTTTCCATGTACACATCTGAAGGGTAGCTGTCCAAGCAGGTTCGAATGGGTGTTGGGTAAGCTTTCCCAGGATTAAGTTAAGGTCCCAGGGCAGAGGGATAGGCTTTTTTGGAGGTTTGTGAAACACCCCATTTAAGAAGAGTTTTACATTGAGCCTGGCTAGCAAGGGAGGGTCTAGGGGGCAAGCAGGCCGATATTGTGGAAAGGTGTACCTTCACTGAAAAATAGGAAAGTCCACTTTTTATCAGCTGACACACAAGTAAGAACTATAGGGGGATCAGAAATGCAAGGGCCCTTCCCTTGTCTAGACACCATTTAGTAAATCTTTTCCATTTAGCTAGGTATGATTTTCTTCTTGTAGGTTTCCTGGTCTCCCTCAGGACTGAAAGCACGTACTCCGAGTACTGGTGTCTGAATGGGATCACAAGTTTATCACCCACAGTGTCAGGGACAACATCTGGATGTCTGGGTGGATGAGTTCCCTTTTCTTGTGTCAGAAGGTTCACCTTGTAGGGTAACTTGTAGTGATTGCCCTTGGCTATTTTGTGAAGTAAGGGGGAAAAAGAGCTGCCTTGGCCAGTAGGGAGTCACTAACAAGATTTTCGGTTCGTCTCTCCTGACTTTCAGGAGGACTTTCTGAATCAGTGGGAAGGGAGGAGGAGGCATAAAGAAACTTCCCCTTCAAGGAGATGTTGAAAGCGTCTACCCTCCAGGCTAGAGGGGAGTAGGTCTTTGAGCAGAAGGTGTGCAGCTGCCTATTCTGGGGGGAGGTGAACAGGTCTATTGAGGAGTACCCCACCTGTAGACAATGTCTAAGAAGACAGTCCTGTCCAGCATCCATTCATGTTGTGGAGAAGATGCCCTCCTTAAAAGATCTGCTTGCTTGTTGTCCTGTGAGGGAATGTAGGTTGTCTGCAGGGGCAAGTTGTGGCGAAAGGCTAGATCCCATATCAGCAGGGTTAGTCTGCACAGCTGATATGCTTTTGTCCCTCCCTGTTTGTTGAGGTTCCACATTACAGTGGTGTTGTCTGTTACTATTTGAAGAACCCCTGGTAGAAGCAGAGGGGTGAAGGCTTTTAGAGCTAAGAAGACTGCTGTCATTTCCCTCACACTGATGTGTTTAGCCCTCAAGGAAGGGTGCCAGGATGCTTGATGCCATTGTGGCTCCCCACCTTGAATCTAAGGTGCCTGCATGCATTACCTGGGTTGGGGGGGACGGTTGGAGTAGAAGCCCTGGGTTTAGCTGGACTTGTTGGATCCACTAGCTGATCTCTTTCTTTAGACAGGGAAAGAGGGGGCTTTCGTGCTCCAGGTGATTCTGAGCTGGGACCAAATGTTTTTTTTAAGTACCACTGTAGCTTGCGCATATGCATTCTGGCCAGTGTGAGCATAGGTATGGTGACTGCCATTAAGCCCAGGATTTGTAGGAATGCAGTTATTACCTGTAACAGCTCCTTGAAGTGGGAGGTCAGGGAGTTGACCTTGTTTTGTGGAAGAAAAGCTTTCATTTTGTTCGTTTAGATTCTGCAATGCAGGAAAATCTTGTCCTGTTCTGGGTTCAAGGAAGACTTTGGAAGGATGAGGGTGAACCCTAAATTTTGTAGAAAGGACATGGTGAAGTGCAGATGATTTGAAAGGGTATCTTTGCACTCTGCTAGTATTAAAATGTAGCCTAGACAGGGGTAAATTTGAATTCCCTGTGTTCTGCAAAAGGCAATGGCCAGGGCCAGGCATTCTGTGAACACTCGGGGGCAGTGGACAAACCAAAGGCAAAGCAGTAAACTGGAAATGAGAAGAGGCCCCAGAGAAATGCAGAAATCTTCTGTGGGAATATATGACAGGTATGTGTAAGTAGGCCTCTTTTAGGTCCAAGGTGGCCATGAAGGCCTTGGTTGGGATGAGTGGAAGCAGAGTTGGAAGTGACAGCATTTTGAAGGTAGGCACCTATAGGTAAAGATTTAAAAAGGAGAGTTCTAAGCAGGGTCTCCATGGGCCGCCTTTTTTGGGGAGCAGGAAGAGACGGGAGTAGAAACCTTTTCCTTCCTGTCCTGAGGGGACTGGTTCTATGGTACCCAGCTTCAGAAGGTCTATCAAAAACTGTGGAAGAAGATGCTGTTGGTTTTTGGGAGGAAAAGAGATGCCTCTCATGGGTGGTTTTACTTTCCAGAAGAGGAAGTATCCTTTTGTATTATGGTCAGTACCCATTTGTCCAAGGTGATGGTTTTCCAGAAGGGGAGGCAATGGGAAAGGCGGACTGAGAGTGGTAGGAGGGCAAGGCAGTCACGAGTTATTGGAGCCTCCTCTGTCCTGAAAAGGCTGTCTAGGACGAGGATGTGGGGCAGCAGGTCTGAAGTGTTAGGTCTTCTTGCACCTCTTCTAGATCTGGAAGAGGAAGTACCCGCCTGGGCTGGGTTTAACCAAACAAAGGTGGCTTTTGCTGGATAGTTTCTGTAGGACCTGGGAATAGGGGACACCAATAAAAGTTTTACGTTCTGCAATTCTTTACTTTTTTCTTGCAGATTCTTAAAAAGATCTGCAGATTGCTTCCCAAAAAGGAAATTGTGCTCCAGGGGGCATCCAAGATCTTAGACTTTAAGTCTTCTGGGAGATTTTGAAGTCTCAGCCAGGAGTATCTCCTGAGAACTGAAGCAGATGCTGCAGAGTGAGCAGATACTTCTGCAGCATCATAGCTGCATCAAATAGAGTGTCTAGCTACTTGTGTAGCCAAAGAAAGTTTGGAGGAGATGTCAGCTTTAGTGGGACAGTCAGTAATAGTGGCCAGCATGGAAGAGGCTTGAGAGACCAAGTCTGGAGTATATTTAGTCATTTGGGTCCGATGGTAAATGGCTCTGAAAGCCAAGTGGAGGAGGTGTAGACCTTCTTACCTATCCTATCCACAGATTTACTGTCTTTACCTGTGGGTAGGAGGGAGGCATAGAGAAGGAGTCTGGATTGCTCATCAGGATAGGTGGCAATCACTGCTGGGTCTGCCAAGGGAGGTTTGATTAAGAATTTTTGCTAGTCAGGCACCTTGTAAAAGTGATCTGGTCGCTTAGGAGCAGGTGGCTGTGAATCTGGAATCTTAGATGCAGAGTTACAGGCATCTAGGTATGCAGGTAGGACTGGTGGAAGAGCAGAAAGGGAGGAAGATTCTACTTGAAGAAGCTCAAAATACCTCTTTTCGGTATGAGACATTTGATTGGTATCCCACTTGAAGTAATCTCTCATTTTTGGAGATAGTCTCACCAAATGGGATGTCCTCAGGGGGTTGAATCTCCCTCTATAGCTTCATCGCATCTATATCACGTTATCGAAGGTTTACTTAACTGAATCAATAAAGGTAGAATGTTATTGATCGATTAAGTAAAACATAGAATAAAGTAAAAAAAAAATTAAAAAAAAAAATTAAAAAAAAAACCTAAATGGCTTAGGCAGGGGGGCACCCCCCCTTCTTAAATATACCAACTCCGAGTCCGCACAACATTGAGGTAAATGGAAATCTCCCCTTACGGAGATTTCCATTTACTTGCACAATGTTCTTCACTTTCGATATTGTTGTCCCGACAATATCAGACTCGATAATGTCAGCTTACGACAACGTGAAGTAGACCCAGATTCATCAGAAGAATATTACTCCTAGGGTGAAGTAATTTAGGAGGTGTACGATATGGAGTCCTCAGAAAAGGAAAATGAAGTATCATGCTCTTCTTCCCTAACCTGGGATGTCGGGGGGGGGAGGGTTGAAGGAGACCTAGGGCTGAGCAATGGTAGAGCAGTGGAGGATGAGGCTGAAGGCCTGCATCAGGGAAAAAGTGAAGGACTGCCGGCCAGGGATAACTTCTGCGGTGGAAGATGTATGCTTAGTTTTCTGTTTCTTTTTTGCTGGGGTAGATGTTGGAGCAGACGTGGAATCACGTCTGATAGGGACAGTGTCCAAAGGCGGATCCTGGTTGGAAGATCTACAGATTCTGGTTCCCGCTCGACAGTAGTTGGGGTCTGGGTTAGCTCCAGGGACGTGCTGGCTGTAGGCTGAGCAACGGCTGCCACAAAGGTAGTCGTTGAAGTCAAAGGATCCGGCAGGCGCCCCTCAGCTTCTAAATCAGCAGCTGCTGGGATGTCCGATAACGGAGCTGCAGATAAAGAGGGCCTGGGAAAGTTGGACTTCTTATGCAGAGGTTCGGACGTGGCCTCCGAGGTGGAATCCATCCTTAGGGCTAACCGCTTAAGGCGCTCGTTGACCTCTCCTGGTCATACATCTACTTCTGTACATGCTACTACTTCTACTACTGACAATATTAATGCTAGTCCTGCTACTAATTTCGACAATTTACCATAGTCTTCTTTTTTAGATCAAAGATTAACCCCAGGTTTAACGTCAGGTTAAACGTGGATACTCTAACCCAAGGGGTCTCTTTTGGGGTGAGATGGAAAGGGAAAGGGTCAAGGTTAGTTCAAGCAACACGCGATTATATCAAAGACTATTGGGACTTTTTACACACATTGTTTAATGCTGACAGATATTTCTAACAGCATACTTGTTACCCTGGACATTGTAGCGCAGTATACCAGTATACCCCATGTGGAAAGTGTTGACTATATTAAACATAATTTGTGTAAATATCTTAAATTACGAAGGAAACGAACTGCCACATTGGCTATTCTTGTCTCTCTAGTATTGGAGAATAACTTATTCCACTTCAATGCGGACATCTATCACCAAGTCAGAGGTGTGGCAATGGGGACGAAGATGGCCCCTGCGTTGGCAAATCTGGTCTTGGCTGAGTGGGAGACTTGACACTTTGGTATACTTGCCTTGGTTTTTCTTTATGAAATGTTATCAACATTTTATTAATGACATTCTTTTTTGTTTGGGAGGGGAGTGTGGATCAACTCAAAATGTTGGTGGACATATTATCAAACAGTATTGTTTTTTGAAATTTGTAATTAGCAGTCATGGTGATGTGGTTTCCTTTTTGGTATTAATGTTTCCATTGACAGAAAATAACTGTTTCAACTCTTCTATTCATACATTCAGAAACAACTACTTTGATTATGATTGTTCTCACCCACATTTCATGAAATGAAATGTTCTTAAGAGTCAGTTTAATAGAGTGTCTAGACTGACGAGTGATAATATGGTTTTTGAAAGAGAATGTGACTTTCTTTCCATTTTATTTGTACAGAAAAAGTATCCTGTAACTTTAATTGATTCAGTTAGAAATCAAATCACAGGGGAAAGACTTATCAAATACAAATCAATAGTCAATTACAGGTTCACTTCAACACACAATGCACATACAGACACCACTGACTCTACACACTCCCTTACTTTCTCCTTACCCACGTGTAGAGACTTAAATGACCTTAGGCACATTATACAAAATAAGTGGAAGATCTTATGTGATGCGAAAATTAGAACTGGCTTAGAGGAAGAACCTATTTTTTCGTACAAAGGAACCAAGACTTTAAAGGCATTTTTTTGAAAATAAGGACAATCAGTTCAGTTTAGCCCCAGTAATTAATGTTTCCCAACCTAAAGGAACGCAGAAGTGTGGTAAATGTGTGTGTTGTCAGTGCATCTTTGAAGGTGCATCTTATACTTTTCCACACTGCAACGTTAGAGTTTCCTTTACCAATTACTGTGACTGCAATTCTAGCATGATAGTTTATTGTGCAGTTTATTCCACCTGTTCATGTTTTTATGTGCGCAAAACTGTCCGCAGATTGAATGACAGAATAAAGGAACATTATGGGGCTATCAGGAACAAGGACCATGTCAATGGACTCAATAAGCATAGTATATTATGGAACAATTTTAGGTCTTTTAAGTTCTTTGTGTTGGAACATATTAAGATTTTCTTTGGAAACGCTGACGATAAATTACAAGTTCAGGAATTGAAGTGGCAGCTGAGATTGAAAGCTTAATTTTTCCCTGGGTTAAATGAGTCCTTTTATCTGAAAGGTACCTTAAAATGGTTTCAATAATCCTTCAAGTTTTAGTTTTGAATTACTTTTAATCAATAATGCTTTTTATCCACTATGTGTCACACAGGAATGTATTCTAAGACTTGGGTAGTTAGGTTTCAAGGCTTTTTTCTTATTACTACAGTACAGGTTATTTGATTGTGGCATTCTGATGTATTTGATCATTCATGCATATGTATTTTCTACAGTTGTGTAGTTGTTCACTATTGGCTCCTAAATGCATTGTATTATTCATGATCCCTGGTACTAGTGTTATACATGACT